>NC_053028.1:169180697-169455242 GCF_003073215.2 Triticum urartu | reverse complement strand
AAGCTTAATAGGTAAGGAAAGGATGAGTGGTGAGGTTGCAGCAGCACTAGGCATTGTATGGTGGCTAACTTACGAGTACAAAAGTAAGATGAGAAACTACGCAAACGGTCACAAACTAGTAAAGATCAAGAAGGGATCCTGAACTACTTACGTTCAAACATAACCCAACTGTGTTCTCTTCCCAAACCTCGTCGAAAAGAGGCAGTCACGGTTACACACGCGGTTGGTGTATTTTAATCCGAATCTGGTGTCAAGTTCTCTACAATCGGATATTAAAACCTCCCATCTGCCACATAACCGCGGGCATGACTTTCGAAAGTTTAAACCCTGCAGGGGTGTCCCAACTTAGCCCATGACAAGCTCACGATCCGAGGAGACAATCCTCCATCACGGGATCCTCCAATCAGACTCGGAATCCCGGTGCACAAGACATTTCGACAATGGTAAAACTAATCCATTAAGACCTCACGGCGTGCCGACACCCTGATAGTAGCCGTTCATATCTCGTCTCAGGCCAAGTCCGGATGGGTTGGCCTACATGTATATACCAAATACCTCGGGTTTCCCCAAGGGGGCCCCGCAATCTGCCTGTTTGGGACCAACACCATCAACACGGGCCCCCTGTATTATGTTGAATAACGAACCCCGGGTAGCGCTACTCCCTATGCGTCAAGTTTATTATCATGTTAAGTTATTATGTTGAGCAAAAGGTAAAACCAATGTTGGGCCTTGCTAGAAGAGTTTTATTCAAAGCGAACTGTCAAGAGGGGCCCATAAACCTCATCGTGTTAGGGACGCGAAATCAAGGAACATAACACCGGTATGACGAAAACTAAGGCGGCAAGAGTAGAACAAAACACCAAGAAAAAGGCTACGCCTTCTACCCTTTACCAAGAATATAGATGCATTAATTAAATAAGAGATATTGTGATATCCCATGATATCCATGTCCCAACATGGAACAACTGCAACTGCACCTGCAACTAGCAACGCCAAAAGAGGGGCCGAGCAAAGCGGTAACATAGCCAAACAACGGTTTGCTAGGATGGTGGAAAAATGTTAGAGGTTGTTTCAGGGCATATTGGGAGGCTTGATAAACAAGTGGTAGGTAGTGCGACATAGCGATATCATCAAGACAACTAGCAAAGAAAAGATAGTAGTGGTATCCAGAGTAACGGTCATCTTGCCTGAAATCCCGCTAGGAAGAAGATCGGATCCATGAAGAAGACGAACGGGCGTAGTCAAACGAAGGGACCCTCACAATCGCAACGTAACTGAAACTATCAAGGTGAAGCGCAACTGGAAAGAAGCAAACATCATGGTAAACAACCATCACATAAGCATGGCATGATGCACAATCAACTATGATGCATGTCCGGTTTAATGAGGCATGGCATGACAAAGGGCAACAAACAATACTACAAATTAAGTGGAGCTCAATATGCAACGAGTTGCATATTGACAAAACACCACATTAATTTATTTAGTTCTCTCCTGTTTATGTACCCAACAATATTAAATGTCATTAAACATGGAAAGAGGTGAAGCATAATTGAACTACCTGTATAGGCAAGTTTAAGTGAGGCCGGAAACAACAAACAACAATTTCGGTAAGTCCCCACATGTCATTTAGCAATTTTTAATGCAAGCAACAATTTAAAACATTTTAGATGTTGTTATCATGATGAGGATGACATATGCAAGTTTTATGCAATTTTATGAAAATATTGACATGAGCATGTTAGGAAGCATTTTTCACCGTGGTGGAAAGAAAGGGTGCCACGGCGACGAATCCGAAAATGATGTCACAGCAACATATCGGTTCCGGTAGCTCATGGAGATACCAGTGCAAAAGGAAGTGGGCGTGAGCGTGTCATATAAGGATGGTGGGGTGATCCCGGAAACCAGGTTCCCACGTGTTGGCGGCATGGCAATAGAGGGGCATCGCAAAGAACAATGGCATACGGTGCAAACATGCGGTTCAACTCATACATCACACATGCAATCGTTCACGGCGGTCGTCTCGGTGGTTATACCTTCGAAGCATGCGTTTTCGGGGCGGGATGAGTTCGATGCGGCGTAGATGGGAGAGACGTTCTCGCGATGATAGTGGAAGTAGTGGGACACATCTCGGAGAGGGACTTGACGCATCCGATCTCTCCGGGGCGACGGTAGTGGAACTTGGCGTTTGTGCTACATGGCTCTTCAGCGACAATAGATATACACGGCAAAGGTAGTGGTACTAAGCGTCAATTGTCGTGGTACTTGGGGTCTCCGGACTCTTTCCGTTCTCGGTACTTGGGGTCTCCGGACTCCTGCCGTTCTCGGTTCTTGTGACGGCAAAGGTAGTGGTACTAAGCGTCCATGTGTCGTGGTACAAGGTCACCGTGGAACTTGCGTTCCAGTCCTGTAGTCGTACTAGGCATCGGTGGATCTCCGAGGAACTTGGTGTATCCAAAATGAGCAAGGCAAAAACCCCTCGTTCAGTGGTGGTCGAACTTGGCGAAAACCACGGAGGCGTCCTTGGGTGTTCCTAGTTGCCGCGTCTTGGCAGCGATAAGAGGGGCGACGAGGCCAGCGGGGCAGCAAGGTGGGTGGAGCTCTTGTGCATGCTGGCCGTGAAGGGGCAGCAACCGAAGATGGCCGGGTCGGGCGTCGGGGTTGAAGGCCAGTGGATGTTGTCCTGTCGAGGACGAAGCTGAAGAAGCAGGGGAGGAACTTGGAAGCAGCGGCTGCAGCAGGATCTTGGGGTTGTCCATGGCGATGCAGGCGGGGCGCAGTCAACGGGAGCGGTCGAGGCACCAGCTCCTGTCATTCAATGTAGGGTGAAGCAGAGGGCGTCGCGGCTAAGCGTGCTAATGCAGAAGCGGTGTCGCGGGGCAGAGCTTGGTCGTGGCGGTGGCTAGGTTCCTGCCGGTGGAGGACCGGGAACAGGCGAGTAGAGGAGGCGGGGTCGGCGCGTGAGTTGTCATCGTGTCTGTGGCTCTAGACGACGACGATGTGAGGCATGGCGCCGCGAGCGGCTGCGCTAGTGTCGGGACTTGGCGCGGAAGACAGCGAGGGGCTCTAGGAAGGAGATGGCGACGGGCGGAGGTAGCAGGCCAGCGGCGACGATTGCTGGGGCTTCGTCCTTCTCGCTCCCCTGCTTGATGCAGGAGCAGGCGCCGAAGATCCAAGGCGGGAGAGGCGCGATGCAGGGGAACGAGGGAGAGGGGGGGTCGAGCGAGTGGGATGGCGGCGCTGGAGGGAGACAAGGGAGAGTCCAGGGGATCGAGATAGGCTAGGGTTAGATAGGCATGCGGCTGGGCCTTGGGCTGAATTGGTTGGGCTACAGGGAGGCCCAGCCGGGCTGGACTTGAAGGAAATATGCCCTAGAGGCAATAATAAAGTTATTATTTATTTCCTCATATCAAGATAAATGTTTATTATTCATGCTAGAATTGTATTAACCGGAAACATAATACATGTGTGAATACATAGACATACAAAGTGTCACTAGTATGCCTCTACTTGACTAGCTCGTTGAATCAAAGATGGTTAAGTTTCCTAGCCATAGACATGACTTGTCATTTGATTAACGTGATCACACCATTAGAGAATGATGTGATTGACTTGACCCATTCCGTTAGCTTAGCACTTGATCGTTTTAGTTTAATGCTATTGCTTTCTTCATGACTTATACATGTTCCTATGACTATGAGATTATGCAACTCCCAATTACCGGAGAAACACTTTGTGCGCTACCAAACATCACAACGTAACTGGGTGATTATAAAGGTGCTCTACAGGTGTCTCCGATGGTACTTGTTGAGTTGGCATAGATCGAGATTAGGATTTGTCACTTCGATTGTCGGAGAGGTATCTCTGGGCCCTCTCGATAATGCACATCACTATAAGCCTTGCAAGCAATGCAACTAATGAGTTAGTTGCGGGATGATGTATTACGAAACGAGTAAAGAGACATGCCAGTAACGATATTGAACTATGTATTGAGATACCGACCATCGAATCTCGGGCAAGTAACATACCAATGACAAAGGGAACAACGTATGTTGTTATGCGGTTTGACCGATAAAGATCTTCGTAGAATATGTAGGAACCAATATGAGCATCCAGGTTCTGCTATTGGTTATTGACCGGAAACGTTTCTCGGTCATGTCTACATAGTTCTCGAACCCGTAGGGTCCGCACGCTTAAAGTTCTGTGACGATCGATATTATGAGTTTATGTGATTTGATGTACCGAAGGTATTTCGGAGTTTCGAATGAGATCGGGGACATACGAAGGAGTCTCGAAATGGTCGAGACGTAAAGATTGATATATTGGACGACTATATTCGGACATCGGAAAGGTTTCGAGTGATTCGGGTATTTTTCGGAGTACCGGGGAGTTACGGGAATACGGGGAAGAAGTATTGGGCCTCATGGGCCACGTGGTGGAAGGGAGGAGGTAGGGCGCGTGGCCACCCTAGCCCAAACTGAATTGGACTAGGGGGCCGACCCCCTTTCCTCCTTTCCTCCCTCTCCTTCCTTCTCCCCTTCCCCCTTCCTTTCCTCCACCTAGTAGGAGTAGGAAAGGGGAGTCCTACTCCTACTAGGAGGAGGACTCCTCCTCCTGGCGCGCCCTACAGGGTCCGGCCGACCTCCCCCCTTGCTCCTTTATATACGGGGCCAGGGGGCACCCTAGAACACACAAGTTGATCATTGATCTCTCCCAGCCGTGTGCGGTGCCCCCCTCCACCATAATCCACCTCGGTCATATCGTAGCGGTGCTTTGGCGAAGCCCTGCGGCGGTAGCTTCATCAACATCGTCACCACGCCGTCGTGCTGACGAAACTCTCCCTCGAGCTCTACTAGATCGTGAGTTCGCGGGACGTCACCGAGCTGAACGTGTGCTGAACGCGGAGGTGCCGTACGTTCGGTACTGAGGTTTGGTCGATCGTGAAGACGTATGACTACATCAACCGCGTTGTCATAACGCTTTCGCTTAACGGTCTACGAGGGTACGTGGACGACACTCTCCCCACTCGTTGTCATGCATCACCATGATCTTGCATGTGCGTAGGAATTTTTTTGAAATTACTACGTTCCCCAACATGACTCTCTTCTCCCTCTCTCTTATTTTCCTTTAAGAGAAAAATGTTAGAGAGAAGAAAAGGAAGATGGGGTTAGAGGGTTAGGGAAAGAATATGAGCACGAGGACAATTTTCCTGGACTCATAAAAATGAGCTTGATCCAAGAAAATATAAGTGACCGTGTGTGTGAAGATTGGATTCGAACTCGTTTGAATTAAATTCAAATGAGTTTGAGTGAGAAGTGGGTATTCGGTAGGTCCAAAAAATGTTGTGAATTTTGGTGGAGCTCGGGAAAATGATGAAAGAATTTAGGGCAAAGTTTGAGACCAAACTTGAAGCAGAAAAGGCACGAAATTGTTTTCCAAGTGTTTATGGGTGATTCCGAAGTAGTGGAATATTTATAGAAGCTCTCTAAATATTGGGAGGATATGTTATAAAGAGAACTCGCCATCTGAATTCCCTCAATTTAAATAGATCGACGATCTACGCAATTTATTTAGCTAAGTTTTAAAATTAAATCACATGATGGCATGATGAAATGATGCGATGCCCAAATAAAATAGAGCAAACATATAAAACACACAGGGAAACTCGGAATACATGGAAGGCATCTGGAGAGCGCCGGTCTTGGGGCGTCACAACTCTCCTCCACTTACAAGAGATCTCGACCCGAGATCTAAGGATGGCACTAGGGAGAAACGGAAGAGGAAGTGGTAAAACAAAGTTGCTTCTTTGACAAACGAGTGAAACCAATGAACCTTGTGTAACACCCATGATGCGGCTATATCTCACACGTGTTGGAGCACGACTTAGAGGCATAACCGCATAGTAGGCATGTCGCAAGAGGGGTAATCTTTACACATCCCATGTACTGAATAAGAAAGATATAAAGACTTGGCTTACAATTGCCACTTCACACAATACATAAATATAGCATTACATCATCCAGAATACAGTCAAGGTCCGACTACGGAACCAAAATAAAGAAAGAACACCCCTAATGCTAGATCCCCGATCGCCTCAACTGGGCTCCACTACTAATCGAAAGGAAACGAAACAACACAACAAACACGATCTTCATCGAGCTCCCCTTGAGCTCAGTTGCGTCATCTGCACTAGTATCAACGGCACCTGCAACTGGTTTTGGAAGTAAACTGTGAGTCACGGGGACTCAGCAATCTCACACCCTCGCGATCAAGACTATTTAAGCTTATGGGTAGGAAAACATAGTGAGGTGGAGCTGCAGCAAGCACTAGCATATATGGTGGCTAACTTACACAAATGAGAGCGAGAAGAGAAGCAAAGCACGGTCGAGAAGCTATAAAGATCAAGAAGTGATCCTGAAAACTACTTACGTTCAATCAAAATACGAGACCGTGTTCTCTTCCCGGACCCCGCCGAAAAGAGACCATCACGGCTACACACGCTGTTGATTCATTTTAATTAAGTTAAGTGTCAGGTTTTCTACAACCGGATATTAACAAATTCCCATCTGCCATAACCGCGGACACGGCTTTCGAAAGTTCAAAACCCTGCAGGGGTGTCCCAACTTAGCCCATCTCAAGCTCTCACGGTCAATGAAGGATATTCCTTCTCCCAGGAAGACCCGATTAGACTCGGAATCCCGGTTAGAAGACATTTCGACAATGGTAAAACAAGACCAGCAAAGCCACCCGAATGTGCCAACAAATCCCGATAGGAGCTGCACATATCTCGTTCTCAGGGCACACCGGATTGTCCAAGATTCCGGTAGGCCAACCCAGAGTTGCCCCTGGTGGCCACCGGCTGCTGACAGGTTGGACCAACACTCAGAGGAGCACTAGCCCGGGGGTTTAAAATAAAGATGACCCTTGAGTCTGCAGAACCCAAGGGAAAAAGGCTTAGGTGGCAAATGGTAAAACCAAGGTTGGGCCTTGCTGCAGGAGTTTTATTCAAGGCGAACTGTCAAGGGGTTCCCATTATAACCCAACCGCGTAACGAACGCAAAATACAGGAACATAACACCGGTATGACGGAAACTAGGGCGGCAAGAGTGGAACAAAACACCAAGCATAAGGCCGATCCTTCCACCCTTTACCAAGTTTATAGATGCATTAAAGTAAACAAGATATAGTAATGATATCCCAACAATATCCATGTTCCAACATGGAACAAAGTCCAACTTCACCTGCAACTAGCAACGCTATAAGAGGGGCTGAGCAAAGCGGTAACATAGCCAAACAACGGTTTGCTAGGGAAGGTGGGTTAGAGGCTTGACATGGCAATATGGGAGGCATGATATAGCAAGTGGTAGGTATCGCGGCATAGCAATAGAGCGAACAACTAGCAAGCAAAGATAGAAGTGATTTCGAGGGTATGGTCATCTTGCCTGAGATCCCGCAAGGAAGAAGAACGAGTCCATGAAGAAGACAAACGGATGTAGTCGAACGAGTCCTCACAACTCCGGAACGGAACTGAAGCTAACGAGAAAGGCAACCCGAAAAGAAGCAAGCAACATAGTAAACAACCATCACATAAACATGGCATGACGCATGCTACCTCTTGAGCACTGCATTGGATTTCCCCGAAGAGGAGAGGATGATGCAGCAAAGTCGCGTAAGTATTTCCCTCAGTTTTTGAGAACCAAGGTATCAATCCAGTAGGAGGCTACGTGCGAGTCCCTCGTACCTACACAAAAACAATAGCTCAACGCAACCAACACGCTTAGGGGTTGTCAATCCCTTCACGATCACTTACGAAAGTGAGATCTGATAGAGATGATAAATAATATTTTTGGTATTTTTGGTATAGAGATGCAAAGTAAAAAGTAAAAGGCAAAGTAAAAACAAAGCAATAATAAAGTGATGGAGATTGATATGATGAGAAAGAGACCTGGGGGCCATAGGTTTCACTAGTGGCTTCTCTCAAGAGCATAAGTATTCTACGGTGGGTGAACAAATTACTGTTGAGCAATTGACAAAATTGAGCATAGTTATGAGAATATCTAGGTATGATCATGTATATAGGCATCACGTCTGAGACAAGTAGACCGACTCCTGCCTGCATCTACTACCATTACTCCACTCATCGACCACTATCCAGCATGCATCTAGAGTATTAATTTAAAAACAGAGTAACGCCTTAAGCAAGATGACATGATGTAGAGGGATAGTTTCATGCAATATGATTAAAACCCCATCTTGTTATCCTCGATGGCAACAATACAATATGTGCCTTGCTGCCCCTTCTGTCACTGGGAAAGGACACCGCAAGATCGAACCCAAAGCTAAGCACTTCTCCCATGGCAAGAACAACCAATCTAGTAGGCCAAACCAAACTGATAATTCGAAGAGACTTGCAAAGATAACCAATCATACATAAAAGAATTTATGGAAGACTCAAATATTATTCATAGATAGACTTGATCATAAACCCACAATTCATCGGTCTCAACAAACACACCGCAAAAAGAAGATTACATCGAATAGATCTCCACGAGAGAGGGGGAGATCATTGTATTGAGATCCAAAAAGAGAGAAGAAGCCATCTAGCTACTAACTATGGACCCGTAGGTCTGAAGTAAACTACTCACACTTCATCGGAGGGGCTTGGATGATGGTGTAGAAGCCCTCCGTGATCGATGCCCCCTCCGATGGATCTCCGGAACAGGCCCCAAGATGGGATCTCATGGATACAGAAAGTTGCGGCGGTGGAATTAGGTTCTTGGCTCCGTATCTGATCGTTTGGGGGTACGTGGATATATATAGGAGGAAGAAGTACGTCGGTGGAGCAACAGGGGGCCCACAAGGGTGGAGGGCGCGCCTGGGGGGCAGGCGCGCCCCCCTACCTCGTGGCCTCCTATTAATTGGCTTGACGTAGGGTCCAAGTCTCCTGAGTTATATTCGGTGAGAAAATCACGTTCCCGAAGGTTTCATTCCGTTTGGACTCCGTTTGATATTCCTTTTCTTCGAAACCCTAAAACAGGCAAAAACAGCAATTCTGGGCTGGGCCTCCGGTTAATAGGTTAGTCCCAAAAATAATATAAAAGTGGATAATAAAGCCCAATAATGTCCAAAATAGTAGATAATATAGCATGGAGCAATCAAAAATTATAGATACACTGGAGATGTATCAAGCATCCCCAAGCTTAATTCCTGCTCGTCCTCGAGTAGGTAAATGATAAAAACAGAATTTTTGATGGGGAGTGCTACCTGGCATAATTTCAATGTAAATCTTCTTAATTGTGGTATGAATATTCAGATTCAAAAGATTCAAGACGAAAGTTCATGTTGACATAAAAATAATAATACTTCAAGCATACTAACAAAGCAATTATGTCTTCTCAAAATAACATGGCCAAAGAAAGCTATCCCTACAAAATCATATAGTCTGGCTATGCTCTATCTTCACCACACAAAGTATTTAAATCATGCACAACCCCGATGACAAGCCAAGCAATTGTTTCATACTTTTGACATTTTCAAAACTTTTTCGATCTTCACGCAATACATAAGCGTGAGCCATGGATATAGCACTATATGTGGAATAGAATGGTGGTTGTGGAGAAGACAAAAAGAGGGGAAGATAGTCTCACATCAACTAGGCGTATCGATGAGCTATGGAGATGCCCATCAATAGATATCAATGTGAGTGAGTAGGGATTGCCATGCAACGGATGCACTAGAGCTATAAGTATATGAAAGCTCAACAAAAGAAACTAAGTGGGTGTGCATCCAACTCGCTTGCTCACGAAGACCTAGGGCATTTTGAGGAAGCCCTTCATTGGAATATACAAGCCAAGTTCTATAATGAAAAATTCCCACTAGTATATGAAAGTGACAGAATGAGAGACTCTCTATCATGAAGATCATGGTGCTACTTTGAAGCACAAGTGTGGTAAAAGGATAGTAACATTGTCCCTTCTCTCTTTTTCTCTCATTTTTTTGGGCCTTCTCTTTTTTATGGCCTCTTTTTTTTCGTCCAGAGTCTCATCCCGACTTGTGAGGGAATCGTAGTCTCCATCATCCTTTCCTCACTTGGGACAATGCTCTAAAAATGATGATCATCACACTTTATATTTTTCTTACAACTCAACAATTACAACTCAATACTTAGAACAAAATATGACTCTATATGAGTGCCTCCGACGGTGTACTGGGATATGCAATGAATCAAGAGTGACATGTATGAAAGAATTATGAATGGTGGCTTTGCCACAAATACGATGTCAACTACATGATCATGCTAGCAATATGACAATGATGGAGCGTGTCATAATGAATGGAACGGTGGAAAGTTGCATGGCAATATATCTTTGAATGGCTATGGACGAAATGCCATGATAGGTAGGTATGGTGGCTATTTTGAGGAAGGTATTTGGTGGGTGTATGATACCGGCGAAAAGTGCGCGGTATTAGAGAGGCTAGAAATGGTGGAAGGAAGGAAAGTGCGTATAATCCATGGACTCAACATTAGTCATAAATAACTCATATACTTATTGCAAAAATCTAGAAGTTATCAAAGCAAAGTATTACGCACATGCTCCTAGGGGGATAAATTGGTAGGAAAAGACCATCGCTCGTCCCCAATCGCCGCTCATAAGGAAGACAATCAATAAATAAATCATGCTCCGACTTCATCACATAACGGTTCACCATACGTGCATGCTACGGGAATCACAAACTTTAACACAAGAATTTCTCAAATTCACAACTACTCAACTAGCATGACTCTAATATCACCATCGTCATATCTCAAAACAATTATCAAGCATCAATTTTTTTCTTAGTATTCAACGCACTCAAAAGAAAGTTTTACAAATCTTGAATACAAAGCATATTATTATTAAGCAAATTACCATGCTATTAAGACTCTAAAAATAATCTAAGTGAAGCATGAGAGATCAATAGTTTCTATAAAACAAATCCACCACCGTGCTCTAAAAGATATAAGTGAAGCACTAGAGCAAAATTATATAACTCAAAAGATATAAGTGAAGCACTAGAGCAAAATTATATAACTCAAAAGATATAAGTGAAGCACATAGAGTATTCTATCAAATTCCAAATTATGTATGGCTCTCTCAAACTAGTTTCTATAAAACAAATCCACCACCGTGCTCCAAAAGATATAAGTGAAGCACTAGAGCAAAATTATATAACTCAAAAGATATAAGCAAAGCACATAGAGTATTCTAACAAATTCCAAATCATGTATGGCTCTCTCAAAAGGTGTGTACAGCAAGGATGATTGTGGTAAACTAATAAGCAAAGACTCAAATCATACAATACACTCCAAGTAAAACACATATCATGTGGTAAATAAAAATATAGCTCCAAGTAAAGTTACCGATAGAAGTAGACGAAAGAGGGGATGCCTTCCGGGGCATCCCCAAGCTTTGGCTTTTAGGTATACTTAGAATATCTTGGGCGTGCCATGGGCGTCCCCAATCTTAGGCTCTTGCCACTCCTTGTTCCATAATCCATCAAATCTTTATCCAAAACTTGAAAACTTCACGACACAAAACTTAAAGTAGAAAATCTCGTGAGCTCCGTTAGCGAAAGAAAACAAAAGACCACTTCGAGGTACTGTAATTAACTCATTATTTATTTATATGGGTGCTATATATAATGTATTCCAACTTCTCTATGGTTTATAAACTAATTTACTAGCCATAGATTCATCAAAATAAGCAAACAAGACACACAAAACAGAATCTGTCAAAAACAGAACAGTCTGTAGTAATCTGTAGCTAGCGCAAGATCTGGAACCCCAAAAATTATAAAATAAATTTCTGGAAGTGAGGAATTTATATATTAATCATCTGAAAAAAGAATTAACTAAATATCACTTTCCAAATAAAAAATGACAGCAGTTCTCGTGAGCGCTAAAGTTTCTGTTTTTTACAGCAAGTTCAACAAAACTTTCCCCAAGTCTTCCCAACGGTTCTACTTGGCACAAACACTAATTAAACACAAAAAACACAACCAAAACAGAGGCTAAATAATTTATTTATTACTAAGCAGGAGCAAAAAGCGAGGAATAAAAATAAAATTGGGTTGCCTCCCAACAAGCGCTATCGTTTAACGCCCCTAGCTAGCCATAACAAGCAAGAATAGATCTAGGTATTGCCATCTTTGGTAGGCAATCCATAAGTGGCTCTCATAATAGATTCATAAGGTAATTCAATTTTCTTTCTGGGAAAGTGTTCCATGCCTTTCCTTAATGGAAATTGGAATCGAATATTTCCTTCCTTCATATTAATAATTGCACCAATCGTTCTAAGGAAAGGTCTACCAAGAATAATAGGACATGAAGGATTGCAATCTATGTCAAGAACAATAAAATCTACGGGCACATAATTCCTATTTGCAACAATAAGAACATCATTAATTCTTGCCATAGGTTTCTTAATAGTGGAATCCGCAAGGTGCAAGTTTAGAGAGCAATCATCAAAATCACAGAAACCTAACAAATCACACAAAGTCTTTGTTATCGTGGAAACACTAGCACCCAAATCACATAAAGCATAGCATTCATGATCTTTAATTTTAATTTTAATAGTTAGTTACCACTCATCATAAAGTTTTCTAGCGATAGGAACTTCCAATTCAAGGTTTTCTTCATAAGATTGCATCAAGGCATTAACGATATGTTTAGTAAATGCTTTATTTTGACTATAAGAATGAGGAGAATTTAGCACGGATTGCAACAAGGAAATACAATCAATCAAAGAGAAATTTTCATTGTTAAATTCCTTGAAATCCATAATAGTGGGTTTAGCAACATCTAGGGTTTTAATTTCTTCAATCCCACTTTTATCAAATTTAGCATCAAGATCAAAAGATTCAGAATTCTTGGAATGCCTTCTAAGTAAAGGTGGATCATATTCAGTCCCATCATTCTCAAAATTCATATTGCAAAACAAAGATTTAATAGGGGACACATCAATAACTTTTAGATCTTCATCATTATTTTCATAGGAACTAGAAGAACATGCTTTTATAAAGGCATCTTTCTTAGCAGCATCCTAGCGGTTCTTTCTTTGCACTCATCAATGGAAATTCTCATGGCTTTGAGAGACTCATTGATATCATGCTTAGGTGGAATAGATCTAAGTTTCAAAGAATCAACATCAAGAGCAATTCTATCAACGTTCCTAGCCAAATCATCAACCTTAAGCAATTTTTCTTCAATCATAGCATTAAAATTCTTTTGCGAAGTAATAAATTCTTTAATATTATAATCAAAATCAGAGGGCATCTTATTATAATTTCCATAGGAATTGTTGTAGGAATTACCATAATTATTAGAGGGATTACTAGGATAAGGCTTAGGATTGAAATTTCCTCTATACGCATTATTACCAAAATTGTTCCTACCAACAAAATTCACATCCATAGATTCATTATTATTCTCAATCAAAGTAGACAAGGGCATATCATTAGGATCAGAAGAAACACTCTTATTAGCAAATAATTTCATAAGTTCATCCATCTTTCCACTCAAAACATTAATTTCTATTATCGCATGCACCTTTTTATTAGTAGATCTTTCAGTATGCCATTGAGAATAATTAACCATAATATTATCTAGGAGTTTAGTAACTTCTCCTAAGGTTATTTCCATAAAAGTGCCTCCCGCGGCCGAATCCAAAAGATTTCTAGCAGCAAAATTCAATCCGGCATAAATTTTTTGTATAATCATCCACAAATTTAAACCATGAGTAGGCCAATTACATATCATTAATTTCATTCTCTCCCAAGCTTGTGCAACATCTTCATGATCAAGTTGCTTAAACTTTATAATATCGTTTCTAAGAGAGATGATCTTAGCGGGGAAAATACTTAGAGATAAAAGCATCTTTGCACTTATTCCATGAATCAATACTATTTTTAGGCAAAGACGAAAACCAAGCTTTAGCACGATCTCTAAGTGAAAAAGGAAATAGCTTCAATTTAACAATATCATTATCCACATCTTCTTCTTTTGCTCACACAAATCAACGAAGCTATTTAGATGGGTAGCGGCATCTTCACTAGGAAGGCCGGAGAACGGATCTTTCATGACAAGATTCAGCAAGCAGTATTAATTTCACAAGATTCAGCATCGGTAAGAGGAGTAATCGGAAAGAGAGGGAGGATAGAGAGAGAGCGAATAAAACGGCAAGGGTGAATTGGGGGGAGAGGAAAACGAGAGGCAAATGGCAAATAATGTAATGTGGGAGATAAGGGTATGTGATGGTAACTTGGTATGTTGACTTTTGCATAGACCTCCCCGGCAACGGCGCCAGAAATCCTTCTTGCTACCTCTTTTAGCACTGCGTTGGTTTTCCCCGAAGAGGAAGGGATGATGCAGCAAAGTAGCGTAAGTATTTCCCTCAGTTTTTGAGAACCAAGGTATCAATCCAGTAGGAGGCTACACGTGAGTCCCTCGTACCTGCACAAAACAAATAAATCCTCGCAACCAACGCAAATAGGGGTTGTCAATCCCTATAGGGCCACTTACGAGAGTGAGATCTGATAGATATGATAAGATAATATTTTGGTATTTTTATGATAAAGATGCAAAGTAAAATAAAGGCAAAGTAAATGGAAAAGTAAAAAACTAAGTAGTAGGAGATTGATATGATAAAGATAGACCCGGGGGCCATAGGTTTCACTAGTGGCTTCTCTCGAGAGCATAAATATTCTACGGTGGGTGAACAAATTACTGTTGAGCAATTGACATAATTGAGGATAGTTATGAGAATATCTAGGTATGATCATGTATATAGGCATCACGTCCGAGACAAGTAGACCGACTCCTCCCTGCATCTACTACTATTACTCCACTCGTCGACCGCTATCCAGCATGAATCTAGAGTATTAAGTAAAAAACAAAGTAACGCCTTAAGCAAGATGACATGATGTAGAGATAAACTCATGCAATATGAAGAAAACCCCATCTTGTTATCCTCGATGGCAACAATACAATACGTGCCTTGCTGCCCTTACTGTCACTGAGAAAGGAGACCGCAAGATTGAACCCAAAGCTAAGCACTTCTCCAATTGCAAGAAAGATCAATCTAGTAGGCCAAACCAAACTGATAATTCGAAGTGACTTGCAAAGATAACCAATCATACATAAAAGAATTCAGAGAAGATTCAAATATTATTCATAGATAGACTTGATCATAAACCCACAATTCATCGGTCTCAACAAACACACCGCAAAAAGAAGATTACATCGAATAGATCTCCACAAGAGAGGGGGAGAACATTGTATTGAGATCCAAAAAAAGAGAAGAAGCCATCTAGCTACTAACTATGGACCCGTAGGTCTGAAGTAAACTACTCACACTTCATCGGAGAGGCTATGGTGTTGATGTAGAAGCACTCCGTGATCGATGCCCCCTCCAACGGAGCTCCGGAACAGGCCCCAAGATGGGATCTCGTGGATACAGAAAGTTACGGCGGTGGAATTAGGGTTTTTGCTCCTCTTCTGATCGTTTGGGGGTACGTGGATATATATAGGAGGAAGAAGTACGTCGGTGGAGCAACAAGGGGCCCACGAGGGTGGAGGGCGCGCCTGGGGGGGGGGGCAGGCACGCCCCCCTACCTCGTGGCCTCCTGTTAGTTGGCTTGATGTAGGGTCCAAGTCTCCTGAGTTGTATTCGGTGAGAAAATCACGTTCCCGAAGGTTTCATTCTGTTTGGACTCCGTTTGATATTCCTTTTCTTCGAAACCCTAAAACAGGCAAAAAACAGCAATTCTAGGCTGGGCCTCCGGTTAATAGGTTAGTCCCAAAAATAATATAAAAGTGGATAATAAAGCCCAATAATGTCCAAAACAGTAGATAATATAGCATGGAGCAATCAAAAATTATAGATACGTTGGAGACGTATCAAGCGTATCAAGCGCCTGCACCTGGGTGGACTACGTGGAGGCCGACGCCGGACAGATAGCCCTGGAGGCTGTCGGGCATGCACCACGTTCGTGACGCCAATTTTTACTACCAGCTCGTTAAGTGGGTTTCCCGCTTAGAAGCCGAAGCTTCGGTGGACCAGCCGGCATGGAAAGGGCCAACACGCGCGAGCAACGCGCCCTATCGCACCTCTGGCTAGTCCAAGGCGAGGCGGAGGACGCCGGTGCCGGCGTTTAGCGTGTACCGCAGATGGCGGCCGGCATCGTCTAGTTAGCTAAGAGTAAGCTAGTACTTGTATGCTACTAGAGTATTAGTGGGAGTAGATAGTTAACTTGGCTATGATGGTTGTCAACGTGGAAGTTCAGTACTCTATATGTGGATCAGACCTGTTACTTTGCTCTGAATATTGAACTTTCTGTTTGAACGTATGGAATGGGCTATTATTTTTTTAAATGGGTTGTATTTGTCCTCCACGGGTTTAGAGGCTGACTTGTGGGCCTACCAAGTTGACGCGCGCACAATCAGGAGATGATTGTACGTGGAGAGGATGACAGCAGGGACCCGCCAAGGTCATGGCAGTAAGCAAGCAAGTAGCTCCTTATTTTAATCCAATAAAAAATGGCTCCTCCTAATGGATTTCTAACATCTGGGTCCCATGCCATTGTCAACGTAGTCAATAAACGAGAGAGTTGCACAACGAGCGACTGACACCAGGGACCCAGCAGCTCGCCCAGTTATTTTTGTTTTGGGTTAATTTAATAAATGCCACTCCAAATCTGGTGTTTTTGAGAAATGCCACTGCAATTTCCAAACTTTGAAAAATGCCATTTCATGCCATTTCCAGTGGCATTTTTCGAAGTCTAGAGTGGCGTTTTTCAAAGTTTGCAAATTGCAGTGGCGTTTTCCAAAGTTTGAAAAATTGCAGTGGCATTTTTCAAAGTTTGGAAATTGCAGTGGCATTTTTATTAATTGCCATATTTGTTGTGGCATTTATCTAATTTGTTTTTGAGACGGAAGCAGGGTGTCAACTGGGCTGTGCGGGGCACTCTGGCCTGTCTAGACAGCCTTCTCTTTTATGTTTACCACAGACCAGCCCAGTAGTATTTTTTTTCTTTCTAAAAATGGCTAGCCCAGTTTTTTTTGTGATTTGCCAAGTAAGTCACTTTGTCAGGCCTGTTGGGCTGCAAATCTTTCAAGACGAGGAGAGCTTCATTCGGCTGGACGAGAAAATGGCCTATCACTAATGAGAAATGGGTCGTACATTTTTAAAACCCATCAAACTGGCAATTACTTTCAAATTTCTAATTTTCATTTCAAGATTTTAAATTGCATTAATTTTTATGCATGGAAAATTTGTTGGATTTTATATTGATATACATTTATTTTTAAAATCAGTTTGAATGTGACTCGAAATTTCAGGATTAAAAACAGTTCGGACTGCACCGAAATATGCAACATTTCGTATAATTTTTTAACCGTGGCCACAATATAATATGGGCTTCAAAAAACCTTAAGAATTAGCAAATGGGCTATAATTTATTAGAAATAATGGCAGATGGGTTGTATGCTGTTTTCCACAGATTTGAGGCTTTCCTAAAAAAAGTTGACGCACAAGCAGTGACTGTTGGATGTCCATCCAACGGCCGTCGTGCTTCTTCAATCTCTGCTCTTCCTGCTCCAGCCGCTCAAACAGGCGCCGGCGGGACTGCCTGCTCCCTCCTTCCCGTGGCCGGCTCTACTGCCGCGCAGGCCTCACCGCCCCACCGTACTCCCATAGCTGGCCTAGCCATCCCTCTACTCACCCACACCTGCTATTATTCTCCGGCGACGGCAGACGAACCAGTAAACCCTTGTACAGTCGTACTCCTCTCCGCGTGGGAAACAACTGCTGAGTCTTGCCTGCCTCCGTGTCGTTCCCTTCCTAGGCCTCGCCGTCCATCGTCCTGGTGCTCTCGGCGCGGCCTGGTCAACGTGGTCAATGACCGACATGCATCTGAAGTGGACTGTATATGGAGAGGCTGACAGCTGGGTCCATGGCCGCAAGCAAGGAAATGCCTCCTTATTACGCGCAAAATAATGATTCCTCCACCTGACATCTGGGACCCACCGAAAGGGCCTCTGTATTTCGTGAAAAAACGTTACCGCCGCTGACAGCTCGGACCCACCAGCTATATCTTCGCACGCGAGGAAGTGCATCCTTATTACGCACAAACAAATGAATACTCCCCCTGCTAGCTGGGACCCAGTATATTGGCAGGCTAACTTGTGGGCCTACTAAGTTGATGGGGACGGCGGGATTTGTCAACTTAGTCAATATGCACGATTCTAGCTCCAGTGACCGTACGATGTCCATCCAACGGCCGTAGTGCTTCTTCAACCTCTGGTCTTCTTACTCCAGCCGCCCAAACCAGCGCCGGTCGTGCCTCGTGCTCCTGCCTCCCGTGGCCAGCTGCGATGCGGCGGAGGCCTCACCGCCCCTACTACTCCCACCGCTGGCCAGACCATCCCTGTACTCACCCACACCCCCTGTTATTCTGTGGCGACAGTAGCCTCACACCGTAGCGAACCAGTAAACCCTCATACTCCACTACGCGTGGGCATCCACTGCCGCATCTTCCCCGACTCCGCGTCGTCCCCTTCCTAGGCCTCGCCGTCGTCCACCGCACTGGTGCTCTCGGCGCGGCGTGGTCAACATGGTCAAGGAACGACTTCCATCGGAAGAGTACTGTACGTGTAGAGGCTGACAGCTGGGTCCATGGCAGCCGCAAGGAAGTGCCTCCTTATTACGCGGAAAATAATTATTCCTCCAGCCGACAGCAGGGACCCACCGGACGGGCCACCGTATTTCGCGAAAAAAATGTCCCCCCGCTGTCAGCTCAGACCCACCGAAAGTGTCGCCTTATTATGCACAAAAAAATGAATATTCCCCTGCTAGTTGGGACCCACCTTGGTGGGTGGCTGACTTGTGGGCCTACTAAGTTGACGGGGAGGAGTGCTTTGTCAACTTAGTCAATATGAACGATTCTAGCTCCAGTGACCGTACGATGTCCATCAAACGGCCGTTGTGCTTCTTCAATCTCTGGTCTTTTTGCTCCAGCCGCCCAAAGCAGCACCAGTCGTGCCGCATGCTCCTGCCTCCCGTGGCCGGCTGTGCTGCCGCGCAGGCCTCACCGCCCCCTAATATTCCCACCGCTGGCCAGGCCCTGTGGCGACGGTAGCCTCACACCGTAGCCGAACCATTGAACCCTCGTACTCCTCTCCGCTCAGGCTTCCACTGCCGCGTCTTCCCCGGCTCCGCGTCGTCCCCTTCCTAGGCCTCACCGTCGTCCACCGCCCTGGTTCTCTCGGCGCGGCATGGTCAAGATGGTCAAGGAACGGCTTCCATCGGACGTGGACTGTATGTGGAGAGGCTAACAGCTGGGTCCACGGCCACAGCAAGGAAGTGCCTCCTTATTACGCGCAAAATAATTATTCCTCCACCTGACAACGGGGACCCCCGGACGGGCCACTGTATTTCGTGAAAAAAAACATTTCCCCCTGACTGCTGGGACCCACCAGCTATATCTTCGCACACAAGGAAGCGCGTCCGGGCAAGAAACAAAAAACGATTTGCCCCCCTGACTGCTGGGACCCACCAGCTAAATCTTCGCACGCAAGGAAGTTTCTGACAGTCGGGACCCACCTGGTCGAAGCGTACGTAGCATTTTCATTCTGGTCGCGAACATGTACATACATACTGGTCGATGTAGAGGCGCGCATGTCTCGTAGTAGAGGCGCACACGTAGCATGTACACGTACGTACAGCGGCCAGTGTGCAAGAAAGAAAATACGGCCACGTACTTACATACGGGCAGGGTCTCGAACACCTACTCGCACATATGTACGGCCAGGGCTCGCGTATATGGCTGGGTCGGAAGGAGAAACAACATCGTCGCCGTGTTCATGGGGAGCCAACCAGCTGGGTCGGAACGGAATGCGTTATCATGTTCATCGGGAGGGCTTGGACGGAACAGCCGATGCAAACGAGGCCTGGCGTACCGCAGAACGAAGGAAACGACCTTGTGTTCGACCGGCCACGTTCGAAACGGGATCCTGTTCATCGGGAGGGGTCTGGCGTACCGCAAAGTGGAGGAAATGGACCTCTTACAGTCGAAACAATGGTCCTGTTGATCGGGAGGGGTGTGGCGTACCGCAAAACGGAGGAAACAGACTTGTGTTGGAGCGCTACGGTCGAAACGGGGTCCTGTTCATCGGGAGGGCTGTGGCGTACCACAAAACGGGACTCCACGGGATACTGTTCATCTCCACCGTCGACCCCCTCCAGCCTCCACGGGCTACTGTTCATCCACCGTCGACCTCCTCCAGCCTCCACCTGCGACTGTTCATCCACGGGCTCCTGTTCATCCAGCCTCCACCGCGCGCTACTCCACCGGCTACTGTTCAACCAGCCCTCTCCACGGGCTCCTGTTCAACCACCCCTCCACGGGCTACTGTTCATCCAGCCCTCCACCGTCTACTGTTCAACCTGCCCTCCACGGGGTGGTCCTGTTCATCCTGCACTCCACGGGGTCCTGTTCATCCAGCCCCAACCGGCTCGATCGATCGGTGTCCTATTCATCCAGAGGCAACACCACGGGGTCCTGTTCATCCACCCCCACCGGGAACTGTTCATCCACCCCCCCCCTCCGCAACGCTCACTGTTCATCCATAGGCAGCATCGATCGGCTTTAGTTAGCAGTAGTAGCGAAGGAATCGCTCGATCGGGTTCAGTTAACAGCCATCGATCGATCGCTCGGGTTCAGTAACGCGTAGCCTGCAGTGCAATCGCTCGAGTTTAGTTAGAGACCAACGCCTCGCTCGGGTTCAGTTAGAGCCCAACGCCTCACACCCACGCGCGTGCGTGTACGAGAGAAACGCGCATCGCTTAGCCCCGACCACCCACCATAACCGGGAACACCCTGATATTTCCCTCGCCCTCGCTTCTACCATGGTTTTTTCCGTCATGGACAGCCCAAAGAATGTCATGCAGCTGCGTCTCCAACCCGCCCAGGACGAAAAGCCCATTTTTTGTCATGATTTTTTGTCATAGAAGTAGGACCCCGCCACATCTATGATGATACCGGGTTTTGTCACAATTATCGTCATAGAAGTGTCATAAGTATGACAGAAAAAAATTTCGTTCGGCCCAAAATGTCACGGATGTGTCTTTTTTTGCAGTGTATGCTCACAACATCATTGAGTAGCCGTGTGTGCACCTGATGACCTCGAAGATTCTGATGCATCTCTAGAAAGTTTATAAGCTGAGCTACATCTTGATCTTCTGGGATTTCAACTTGTTCTCCAGGTGCTTCAAAATCATTGGTTTGGGCTACACCATCATCCTCATCATCAACAATCATATTATGCAAAATAACACAACACATCATGACCTGCCACAAAGTCTCTGTTTCCCACATCATCGCAGCCCCACGAACAATTTCCCAACGAGTTTGTAGCACTCTGAATGCCCTCTCCACATCCTTCCTAGCCGCTTCTTGCATTGTTACAAAGAGGCTCTATTTATTACCATGCAGTTTCGATGTGGTCTTCACAAACACCGCCCACTGAGGATAGATGCCATCGGCAAGATAGTATCCCATGTTGTAGTCTCGGTCCTTGACGGTGTAGTTGCATGGCGCTGATTACCCATTGCAAAGTCTCCTGAACACCGGAGATTGTTGAAGCACATTGATGTCGTTGTGAGAACCCAACATTCCAAAGAAAGCATGCCAAATTCATAAGTCATGTGATGCCACTGCTTCTAGTATGATGCCCTCCTCTTTGGTGTGATCTTTATACATTCCACGCAAACCTTTGGGGCAGTTCTTCCATTGTCAATGCATGCAATCAATTGACCCGAGCATTCCTGGAAACCCTCTAGCCTCTCCAGTAGCCAACAACTTCTATGTGTCCCGCATATTTGGTTCTTTGAGATACTCAGGTCTAAGCACCTCCATCACGGTGGGAGAAAACTTGATAGTAGTCTTCAGGCATGTGCTCTCCCCCATCCTGACCATCTCACCAACGATATCTACAGCAGTACCAAGTGCAAGCATCCTCAAAGAAGCCGCACACTTCTGCTTGGCAGAGAAATAGAGTTGTCCGCAACAATCCCTTGTGAGCTTGAGGTAGTCATCGCGTGCCTTCACTCCCTCCACAATGCACAAAAAATGGTTTTTCACATGCGAAAACGATGACAAAACCATGGATCATCCGGGAAAATAGGCTTGGAAGCAAAGTAGTCCCAGTGCAGTAGCTTTGCTTCGGACACCCTATCTCGATTGATCACTGTTCTCCCTTTGATTGAGTCCTTAAAGTTGAGAATATGCTCCACTTGCCAATCCATTTTCTCTTGCATGTTCATGAGCATGATCATGCCCACTCCTTCGTCTAAATCCGAGGAATCGAAGAATTCATCTTGAATTATTTGATCAAGCTCCGTCGGTCCATACTCCTCGTCAGACGAAGCACCAGAATCCATCATTTTCCCTAATAAAATCACAAAAAATCCGGCCATACAATGTGTTGAACACATCAAGAGTAAGGCGGAGACGGAGAGTTGCCGGACGTACCGCGATGGTGTCCGGGCCGGCGACAACGTCCCCCGCGGCGAGGACGGGAGAGAGGACTGCTCTGTCAGAGCTGACGGCGCAGAGGCTAGGAACGGCTGTGGAGCAGGCGCGGCGGCGGAGCTGCGAGATGGACGACACGAAGGAGGAAGAAGAGAGGAGAGAGCAAATGGATCCGGCAGCTTTGGGGTGTGGATTTGATGCAATTTGGGGTGGGGTCGGCTGTCGGGTCTAACATAGCGGGCGCGCCCGGGCGTCCCATATCCGCCCCATATTTGGGCTGGATATGATGGATGCCGGTCAGGTCGGGCGTTTGAGAACCGTTTGAGACGCCTTTCTGGGTCGACATTTCATGACCGGTCAGTGACCGGACGGGTCGTCTGGATGTTTGAGACCGGTTTGGGACGCCTGGCTGGCTGTAGATGCTCTTACAACGCACATCAACTTTGGAAAAATAAAGCTATCAAGGTTCGTTGATTACAATATTGATCAAAAGAGTTCCCTGGATAGCCATATAGGGTTACAATGTGGGACTATGAAACCGGGTGCAAAATAAACACAAACACCTCTTGATCATCCTGCCCAACTAGTACAAAATGTGCCGAGATACACAAAACAAAAACACAAAAATATACACACATCTTGAATATCAGTTGAAATCAGCCAAAACACAAGACCAAACCCCCAAAATAAGAACCAATGGTCAAAAATAAAAATGGCTGCTCTCCCTTTCTTTTTATGAAAGCAACAATATTTTCTCTTGCATACAATTCCACAAAAAAGAAGAGAAAACCGAAGAAAGAAAAGAAAATCCTCTTACTAGTTTGGTAGTGGGCTGGCCTATGTAGCGTTTTGTGGGGACCCCGACTCATAAGTCGAGATCACCGAATGCACGTGTACAGTGATCCCAGAGATCAATGCTCACTGAACACACAGAAGCTGAATAACAAGAGTCTTACATCCATACATACCGTCTTACACAAATCATGACCATTATGGTCAAGTCTTACATAGATAAAGCCTTAAGGGCTGAACATCAAATGAAACACAAGCAGCGGAAATCTTCGTCGATAAGTAGAACAATGCCATCTGCCTTAACCCTACAGGCATTCTGACTGGGAAGCGTCCTAGTTCGCATGTTCGTCTCCAAAGAATTCTTCTTCGAACTCCTGTTCTTCCATGCCTGGCCAATTAAATAACCAGTGGCAAGCCAATGAGTACTTTGAATGTACTCGCAAGCAACCCATGTTTTGGTTCAAGATACAACAATGCATGATATAGGTAAATTTTTGCGGAAAGCTAGTTTTGAGTGCAATGACATGTTCAACAACGTGTAAGACATGCATCAGGAGAATTCAAGTAACCATGAGGACAGGTTACAGATATCAACATAAATAGAGTGGGCACCAACCCAACTCAATCATGTCAAGTCCTTGACTTGACCCAAGTAGTTCTTCCCACTTATCCAACACACACACTGGTTTGTAAACACGTGGACGTAGTTTAAGCAGCACCGCCCAACTGTCCTTGACCGTGGACACGGCTATTCGAATAGTTTTACACTCTGCAGAGGTTGCAAACTTTACCCACAAGATCCGGGGAACTTCCGTGTCATCCACGACCCGCGATACCTCAAGTACCCGGGGCAAGCACCCGATCATTATCTTTCCCTAGACGACACTAACAAGGAGTCCACTCGTTGTTCCGTATCCTCACGATGTACATCATGCGAGACTCACTTGAGATCGTAACATCCGAGAGGGGACACAACGGTGTATCCGGTGCCCTGTAAAAACAGTCATGGCCGCCCTACCTGGCATGACCCCGTCCCGAGAGAGAGCACCAACTCTCCCCTGTCACTAGTAATGCGGGCTCCAAGCTAGTATCGACCTAAGTAATCAATAATGCCCTTTCCCATATAAGGGTAGAGTGGTTGCGCATGTAAGGTTGGGGCAGTCGACAAATCTTAAATCTAATCTGTTTTCGAAAACAACACACACTTGCCTCGGTACACCACTTCGTCATCAAGTGGTTACCCATCTCATTGTCTCCCTCGGGCATAAGTGGCACCCGATGGGGTTTTCGAAAAGTCTTTTGAAAATACTGTGTCTCCATCACCATGCATGTACCCGTCCCTTTGCGTAGCACTACTTAGCATCCTATCTACTCCCACCGGCATGACCCTCATAAGGAGGTAGGGCCATGCACAATGCAAGTATCAACGAGGAAGTAATAGAGGCAACCCATCAAAGTGGTTACCATCTCATCATGATTCCGATGCAACACTAATGAAGTGCTATATGACATGCATAAAAAGGGCTTCATAGACATGGTCAAAGGGTTGCTTGCCTTGGTCTTCAAAGTCTTCAAGTTCTTCAAATCATTCTCCTTCTTCTTCTTCTTCAGCAACTTCGTCTAATACGGGATCTAATCTTCGCAAGAAAATAACGAGAAAATAAGGCAATAGTAAAACAGAAAAACCAAGGTGCTCAGAAAAATGTCAACTTATTTTTGATAAATACTAGGGGGAACTCTAAGAAGGGGAAAATTATTAGTTATGGATTTGGAGTTGTATAATAGGAGAAATGGATTTTCAGAGGGGAATATAAATGCTTAAATTTGAATTTAAATTTGAACAGTGCATAAAAGTTTGATGGATATTTATGAAAGTTACACCATTAAATAGGTGGGATTTTTAGAAAAATATGGGAGTTGGAATTATTGCATTTGGATTAATATTTAATCATGTGGAATTTTTGCAAGTTTCTAGAAAAAGAAAAAAGGAGAAGCAGCACTGTGCAACTGGGCCAGAAGGGCTATAGTGCAGCAGGCCCAGAGGGAATCCAGCCCTCACAGGGCGGCCACGTCGAAGGCGTATTTGGATAATACGCCTCCAGCCGATGCAGCGAACCGGTGC
This sequence comes from Triticum urartu, assembly GCF_003073215.2. Lineage (NCBI taxonomy): Eukaryota > Viridiplantae > Streptophyta > Magnoliopsida > Poales > Poaceae > Triticum > Triticum urartu. The sequence goes on along the minus strand of NC_053028.1, from coordinate 169,429,759 downwards.
GCGCGCGTGCGCGTTTAAACCTGACGGGTGGGGCCCACCCGTCAGTATGTGAGGCTGACTGATGGGCCCCACGGCCGTCGTCTTCAACCTCGGGCCAGAGAAGGGGGTGAGCTCACCGGCGTCGCTGTGGTCAACGGTGAGGCGATCCGAGCGCACCAGCTTGCTCAGGGCGGAGTCGCCGTTCGGGTGGAGGTGGAGGCGGTCGCCGGAGTGCAGGGGTTCGCCGGCGACGAGGTTCGCGGTGGAGGAGCGTCGGGCGTTGATGGCTCCGGCCGTTTCCGACTGCAAGAGAGAGGGGAAACAGAGGGGAAATGATCAGGGAGGTGTGGAGGGTCCAGATCGAGAGAGAGGAGGGGCGGAGGGAGCCCGTACCCCGAGATCGACGATGACCCGAGGCGGCGGAGCTCGAGCTCGATCTCGAGCTCGGGTGCTCCTGGAGGAGAGTGGAGGGCACATGGCGCCTTTTTGGAGTAGGTGGGGGCGAGTGGTGGTGATTGGGAGGCTCGGGGAGGCCTTTAAGTAGGCGAGCCACGGCTCACCGTAGACCCGTGCGCCGGCGAGGCTGTTGCCGTCGCTGCAAGCCACGGGGGCTCACGTGGGCGTGTCCGAGGTGTTTGTAGGGGTGGTCTACGCCCAGAGGGAGGGAGAGAAGGAGCGGGGAAGTGTCAGGTCAGCGCGCGTGTGAGCGTGCTCATTGGAGCTCTCGGGCGGCCATGGTGCGCATGCGAGCAGGGGCAGGAGAGAGGGAAGGAGAAGGGGGCCGACCAGCTTCCGTGTCCCGGACGCCGAGGCGTCTCGTCGGGCGTGCTGGGGTGGCCCGAGGTGGCCGGAGGCGGTTGGAAGGGGGCGGCTACAGTGCGGGAGCGCACTGTAGCGTGCTCCAGAGCGCCCATATGGCCGGCATGGCATTTTCTATGCCTTGTGGGCGCGGCCAACCGTGTCCAGTAGCTCATGGGTGGAGTAAAGAAGTAGGTAGGGGCATTGGATGCTCTGGATGGCCACTGGGATGAGGAGAGAGGAAGAAGAAGTGTGCAAATGGCTGTCCAGAGGGGTAAATGAGGTGGTTTCACCCCTCAATCATTGGGCTGAGATGCAGCCATTGTTACTGGAGGTAGAGGGGGACTAGGAGGAGATGTGGTAAAAAGTGGAGGCCATGGAGAAGAGTGGAAGAGGTCAAAACAGGGGTTTTAGTAAAATGGCAGAAGGTGTTTGATGCTTGTTTGGTTAAGCAAATGAACTCCATTTGGCAGGAGACTCCACAGGGTGAAATGACACATATAATCAGGGCCTCTCACCAATTTGGAGCTTATTTGGGCAAAGTGGCCAATGTAACTTTGGCAAATCCTAGAAATTAGCAGAAATGGCTCTACCAAGATTTAGTCATGCAAATCTATTCTCCTTGATGCACCACTTGGTTTAGTGTCATCATTTGAGGATTTGAACATGTCCACAAAAGTTCAGATCAAAAGGACACACTTGGCAATGTAGAGTTGTTCAAATTTAGTTCTGAACAGGAAGGGTTTTGGGGCACTTTGAGCAAGATAACATTCTCTCTAACTTGTGCCATTTGGTCTAGATGAATAATTAGACCATTTGAGAATGTTCACAAGGTTTGAGAACATTTGGACATGTTTGGCAATGCAAAGTTGCTCAAACTTCAAAATGGACAGAAATGGTTTTGGGGAGATTTCATGGGGTTATACTATCATCCATGACATGATACTTGGCAAGATCATCAAACATGTCATATGTGACATGCTAGAATTTTCTTGGAATTGTTGGGGAATATTTCCTATAGAAATATTTCAAATCCTTGAAATGGGCAGAAATGGTTTTTGAGGGAGTTGACCAATATTTTGAACATGACCATGTGTTGAAACTCTTATATATGGACAATATATGTCCATTGAGTTTCCCTGATTTTTTTTAATATTTTTGAAACAAAAAAATATTTTTTCCCTATTAAAGACCATTTCTGGCCTTAAGAAAAGGCTTTTAAATAAAATAGTAAAATAACTTTTAAAATTATATTTTTGTGGTTTCTGGGTATCCTATATCTAATAATAGTCAAACATATTTTTGGAAGGATTTTTACTGCCCTTAATTAAGTACTTGCAGTACAAATCTTAATTCAGGGATTTTTGGAAAACTAATTTTCGAAAATACTTTTTGGCCAAATTATTTTTGTAAGAAATTACTATATTTCTCTATACACATGGCATGATCATTGAGCAGAAGTTTGGGGCAAGGAGATGAAGTATAGAAGGTGGAGTTGTGTTGACTTTAAAGAGCACTTGAAAACACAGAGAGAAAACCAACTCCAAATAAAAGCCAAATAATGCAAAAGTTTTTGTCAAACCACACTTTATCAAGATGTATTAGCTTAAGTGTTGTGGCATGAAAATCAGTGTGTGACACGTTTCTTTTTGCACCGGTTTTGGGAAGCTTCTAAATTCTTCTAGTCGGTTTTCTTCTTTTGTCTATTTTTTGCTCGGTTTTTTTACATAGTTCTTGATTTTTTTATTTCTATTTTGCGTTCAATTCTTATTTTTAGAAATTCACGGACATATTATATTTCATGTTTTTTCAATCCACGGAAATTTCCTAAAATTCATGAACACCTTTTACATCCGCGAATATTTTTCTAATTTGTGAATAGTTTTAAAGCATTTTTTAGATTCATGAATATTTTTTAAATTTGTCAACATTATATAAAGTTCAATAGAAAAAACATTTCACATTTTTTGAAATCTATTTATAAAAATAGCTAGTCACCTTTAAAAAAAAGAGCAATTGTTGTTTTTTCAGAGGACAAGAAAAAAGGGGAGCCTACCGCGAGCGTAAATCAGGCCATTGGCACAACAGCGCTGTGGCACCATTCGCATGGGCTGGCAGATAATACGTGTTGATTGCCTGGTTGATTTACGCTCTCTGTAGGCTCCCCTTTTTTTGGTCCTCTGAAAAATCAACAATCGCTCTCTTTTTTAACAAGGAAACTAGCTACTTTTTATTGATATATTTAAAAAATTGCGAAATATTTTTTCCCTTGAACTTTAAATAAGGTCGACAAATATATAAAATATTTGTGAATTTAAAAATGGTTGAAAACTATTCACGAATTTGAAAAATGTTTGCGGATGTAAAAAATGTTCATGAATTCTAGGATTTTTCTTGGATTAAAAAACATGAACTTCAATATGTTCGTAAATTTCTAAAAATATGGGCCGTCCCAAGAGCATGCACGACTGGTTGCTCGTCCAGATTCGCCTTGTTTCGCTTGGTCATGGTTGACCACTTGACAGGTGAACCGTTGATTTTTTTGAAAGAAGCAAAAAAAGTCAAAGGAATTGCAAAATAATCTGAAAATTTTCGTGAATTCAAAAAAGTTCACGGATTTGAAAACAAAAGTTCACGTAATAAAAACATCATGGATTTTGAAAAAAACGCGAATTTTTAAAATGTTCGGAGAGTTTTAAAAGGTTGTCAATTTTGGAAAAAATACAGATTTGAAAAATAATAATTGATTTTCAAATAAAAGTTACTAACTTGAAAAAAGTTCATGGATTTGGAAAAGTTGTTTACGGATTTGAGAAAAAGTCATTGATTTTGGAAAAAGTTCATAGATTTGTAAAAAGTTTATCAATTTAGAAAAAAGGTTATAAACTTATAATTTCAATAGTTCGCGGATTTGAGAAAAAGATCGTTTTCAAAATAAAAGCTCATGGATTTGAAAATATTTGTTGGTTTTGAAAAAAGTTCTCAAAAGTTGAAAAGGGTTCATGGATTTGAAAAATTCATGCATTTGAAAAAAGTTCATGTATTCAGAAAACATTCCACGTATTTGAAAAAATGTTCATGTATTTAAGAAAATATTCATGAATGTAAGAAAAGTTCAAGATATTTAATAAAACAATGATTTTATAAAAATGAAAAAATGAAAAATAAAGAGAAAGAGAATAGGAAAAAAGAACAGAAGAAAAACCGGCAACCCCCCGAGAAAAAAGCTAAATTTGAGAAACTGCTGCATTTTTAAACGTTATTTTAAGAAGATAAACAAAATAAACTAGGCAAAACAACTAAGGTGTCCGACTTGGCTACAACTATTGGTAGCAAAACTTCTCAAAAAAAAACTATTGGTAGCAAACCAAGAGATGTGTAGTGCGAATCACGTCATATATAAAGTTTTTACAAAAAGTAAATAGGGACCTTTATACCACTTTGAAAGCCACACATTAAAAAAGGTTACTTAACTTTCCAAGCTAACTACCCCCCCCCCCCCCCCCCCCCCCGCGGTGATTTTCACTTGGATGGGCCCCTTTCTTCCCCATTTTCCAACCCCAATACTTCACATTGGCAAGTATGTAAAATACTTAAGTAACCTTTAGTAGGTCTAGAATTGCTCGAAAGCCACACATTCCAAAAATGAAAGCACACTGGTACGTGAGCAAGGAACCCAAGAATTTTCTAGTTGGTAACTCATTGCATGTTTCGTTTTGCCAGATTTAAAAGTCATACCAGTGCAAGATTGTAAGAAGGTTTAAGAATTTCTAGAAAGATCAAAAATCTAAAACCTTTGAGAATTTCTAAAAATATAACTTGTGTTTTTTTTAAAATGTCCCTTGATTTTGCCTCTCTGCTTCCAATAGATTTTCTGATTGCTGAGAAATGTCAATAAGAATTCTTTCAACATATTCCTACAATTACTCTCAAACATGGTGAGGTATCTGTGTTCCTCCAAGAAATCCCACAAGAAAATACATTCATTTAATTCCTCAATCTGCTTTTTTGGACAAGACAGATTTTTGGCCCAGAGTTTGAGTGCTCTTCTCAAGTTTTTGAACTTTGCATTAATCTTCTTGGCTGGATTAGTATAGCCAACAGGAATATTCCAGGCTGCTTGAACTATTTCTTTGAAAGAGCTGTGCTTTAACCAATAATTCTCAAATCTGCAAACCTTTGACTTGGGGATTTTTGTGCCAATTTTTATTACACATGACAGATGATCTGAGACTGGTTTTGCTAGTGGTAGAGCAGTGGTGTCAGGGTAACTTGTCATCCAGGCTGCAGAAGTGAAAAACCAGTCCAATTTTTTCAGTAAAGGGTTGTATTGCATCTTGCTCCAGCTGAACTGCCTACCTTTAAGAGGTAATTCAATTAACCCCAAATTGCTAATAGCTTCATTGAACAGTAACATCTGATTAACATCCCCACCTGGTTTGTTTCTATCTTTAGGTGACCTAATGATATTAAAGTCCCCCATGACCATCCAATCAACATCATCAGGCATTTGAATATTAGCAAACCAATCAATGCATTCCAATTTGTCTTCAGTGTTACAAGGCCCATAAATATTTGTGAGAATCCAGGGCCTAAGAGAAGTTCTACATGTGAATTGCATAGTTAGGGAGAATTTATTTTGGAAGAGCATTTCTCCAGGAAAAAAGTGCCATTCCAAGCAGTCAAGATACCTCCAGATGCCCCAATGGAGGGCAAAAATTCAAATTTGTTGAATCTTTGTGGACAGAAATTATGAACATAGGCCCGATCAAAATTTTCTCTCTTTGTTTCTTGTAAGCATAGAATGCCAACAACACTTTCCTCAACTTTTTTTCTAATAGCCAGCCATTTCTCTGGTGCATTCAGACCCGTAACATCCCAATTCAAAATATTCCAGGATCTGTTTCTATTCATGATACACTAGTTGTTTATTAATTTTGATATACCAAGCCCCATCTCCTGGTATAATACCCAATCGAGTCAAAGTTTCAAAAGAAGAGCTCTGTGATCTAGCAGAGTCTGAGTTGTCATACAAGCAGCAACAAGAACATATATGCTAACCAAACATTAAAGTGAGTTTGAGGGACATTGCATTTCCAAAAGAGAGCAGGGCACTATCATCATCCTCATACAAGACACAATACCAAGGTTGTAGCTTAATGAGAAAAAGAGCTTGAAACAAAAGAAGCCACCAAGTCTCATGGCCAGACATGAAACATGTTCTAAATACAGCAACCACATAAGACATCTTACAACCAGCCACCAAACTATGTTTCCTTGTTACTACCCTGATACTGTTACTAAGATGAGAACACATCATAGAACACTCTTGTTTGGACTTGCAGCACCAATGGCCTTGGGAACCTTGGCCACATCCTCCTGACCTCTCTTCTTGGGCCTCTTGGAAAGCTTCTCCTGCAGCTCATCCTCAGATACCTTGCAGAAAGATTTTGTCAGGTTTTTGACCACTTTATTTTGTACAATTGGAGGTATAGCATTGCTAGGTAAGCAAGATGTAGCATCACAGGACTTCCTTCTGTAACCATTATTGTCCCTCTTAATTCTATCACTCCTCCTTACCTCAGTTTCCACCAGAGGATCTTTGTCCCTCCTTTTCTTTGAAATAGCTTCACCTAGGGGCAGGATTAAGACCTTGTTAGGATACACTTGCTTTAGTGGGCTTCCAGCTCCACTTGAGAGTGAGCAGCAGGGCTTATGCCCTCATTTTCCTTTCCCAGGCCCAACATTATCTCCTTACAACTTGGGGCCTGTGTAGTAGCATAGCCATCAGGGATATGAAACAAAATAGTCTCTTCAGAGTTACAATTGGCAGTAAGAAGTTTCCACAGATCAGATTTGGGTAGATGCATTACCCAGCCAAATTTATCAGGTGCCAGGAGAAGATGAATTATGAAGTTAAACCAACTTACAGGAATGTCAATTTTGAAAGTGTTAACTTCTCCTTGTGTAGCTGGAGAAAAATGCTGAATCCACAAGTCCAGACCTTCTTCGGAAATCAAGTGGGCACCATCAATAATATCCAAAGTATGACTTCCAATAAGTTTGTGAATGTTTAGTAAATTGGGAGAGTTGGGAAATGAAAAACTCTCCATACCTTTTGTATGTCCACCAGTTGATGTACCAACCCGAGGAATAGGAACACCAGCTGTGCCTTTCAGAGCATTCCTGTCTGCTAAACCCTGAACTTCCTCTGACTCTTTGGGGACAACCACTGTTTCAGTCACCAAAGGAGTAATACTATTGTGAGAATCATCATTAACATTATCCAAGTTTAACTCTCCTTGTGGCATATCAGGTTCAATATTTCTCTTAGTCCCAGCAGATTCTTCAACCACAACTTCTTCTAGGGCTGGTGGTGCAGGTTGTTGGACTTCTTGTAGGACCAGAGGGACAAGAACTTCTCCCTGCTGCTGTATATCAACCAGGTTATTATTAACAGGCTGCACATCATCTTCTTCCCCTTCTGCTTGATAAGCAAGTAAAATATTCTGCAGTCCCATGCCCATAGGGTTAACTGGAGCTCCTTGGTTAACCTCTTCACTAGCACTGTGTGTATTTGACCAAATACCATCTGACAGAGATACTATAGTGGGAATGCTACTGTTTGGAGCACCATCCTCATGCATGATTGACAATTCTGCTTATTGTTGAGGTGGAGCTGGATTGTTAGCCTAAGGAAATGCCCAATGACCTTTTTATTCCTGCTCCTCCCAATCATCCCAATCTTCATTCTGAGCTGGTTCATTGTTCAGTGGCACTGGCTGAAAACCTGGGAAATCATTAGCATGTTGTGGAACTGGATGTGGGTCCACTCCAGGAGGTGGAATAGGATCCTCATCAGTAGGTCTCCCTCCCAGCATTTCTTCTAGCAAAATTTCAACTGAACTAGTCCAAGACTCCTCTTCAAAACACTCTCCTTCAGACCATCTGATGCTTTTTGGTATATCAATGAGATCAGTCACTCTGGCCTTAACTAGAATCTTACCTCTTAATGCATCTTCCCTTTCCCAGCTTATGAGTCTGCCCCACTTATCAATGGAAGTAGCAATGTATTCAGAGTTTCGATAGTCAAATGGAACACCCACAAACAGCAACCAACATGTTCTATTGAAATGAATTCTACGCCGGTTCCTACCCTCATTGTGCTTAGTGAATGAAATGAAAACATCACCAAACGGGTCCTCTACCTGATAAGACGATCTCTATCTCTGGCATGCAAGAACCGAACATATGCTTCGCCAAACGGACATGGTTGGATTTCTCTAAACCCAACCCGCTCCCCTCCTTGAAAAAACTCTTCTAGAACTTCTCGGACATTGGGGAAAAATACCTCATTTGGATGGGGCTGAATGGTAGGAATCGCCCAATCTTTGTGCCTCCTTGGACGATTTGGCAAGATTGCCCTCGATACCCCAGTTTGCCCTTCTACTTCAAGAATCTGAAAACCATGGGGAACGAAGGGAGCAGGGTCTATAGGGATGTTGGCCATGGCTGGCGCTTCCGAAGAGCAGATGACCAATGCCTGCTCCGCCGGTGTTGAGGAAGACGGCGAGCTCGTCGAGGTGGAAGCAGAGTTGGTAAGAGCAGATGAATGCGAGGAGGCAGGCTGTGGTCTCGGTTGGAAATTTGGAAATAGGTCCTTAACCAGCTCCTTAAATGATGAAACCTACCTAATCGGGACCGCCGGTCCGACTGATTTGAACCAGGCCTCCACCTCGCCCTCGGCCCAAGCCTGTGCTGATGGGCTCGGAAAAGTTCTAAACTGTATAAAAGGCCAAAGCCCAGGTAGGTTCCATGACATGCAGTTGCGTGCGTAGTGTCCTCGCCCCCCCCCCCCCCCCCCCCCCCGCCCCCCGCATGCAAAGCATACAACGTACATGCCATGAGTAGCACGTTGGGACACCTGGGTAGAATTATGAGACCTATTTAAGTCAGAATTAATAGCAGGTGAATTGAAAGCCTCCCCTTGATTGTCTCCGGTTTGAATGGGACCCGATAACCGCTCGAAGACCGATCTACCATCTGTGACCACTGAGCTATAGCTCCGGCGATCACCGGAGTTGCTTGACACAGCTTTGCCATGCCTACCAACCAAAGTCCACTCTTTATCAAGTTCACTGTAGTAAGAAATTTCTTCCCTATGCTAATTCGGACCACCAAAGTTCCACAAGCTAAAAACCATCTCAAAATCTTGTTCAACAATTCTACCCTTATTATAGATCTCAAAACCAACGGACTTTGAAGCAACTGAAAACTTGAAAGTTCTATCTCTCAAAAGACGAACCCTAAAGCCTTGAGCGTAACCACCAAACATAGCCAGGAGAGAGACACTAACCGTGTGTACATCAAGCTTGGACGTTGATCGGTAGAAAGAAAACACCAAGGTGAACTCTTGTTGACGAAAACCAGGTGAAAACACCATCGGATGCCCAAACTTGGTTCTCATATCTGCTCGGAACTTTCTGCCACGATCAAAGTTGAGGGCAAAGGGAGCCATCTTTGAGGAGGGTGGCTGCCATGGCCGGAGTGACCACTAGTAGGAGTGGTGGCCGCCGGGGCCGGAGTGGCCACCGGCACAAAATCGCCTTGGAGTCGCCTAGGAGAGCCTAGGGGAGCAATCTTGAAGGGCCTTGGCGAGATAAGCAGAAGACATTGATGTTACTATTAAACATGCTAATAGAGACACTATATCACCAATTGGGATTGTTAGAGATGTTGAAGTCTTGTGTGGGAAAATAAAATACCCTACTGATTTTCTTGTTCTTGGTTCCCACAAGATGACTTTTGTCCCATCATCTTTGGTAGACCTTTCTTGAACACCATTAATGCCAGAATAGTCTGTGAGAAACAAATTCTTGGTGTTAATTTTGGTGATGAGTCTCATGAGTTTAATTTTTCCAAGCTTAGTATAAAGCTTCATGAAAAAGAATTGCCTAGTAAGGATGAATTAATTGGTCTTGCTTCTATTGCTGTACCACCTACTGATCGACTAGAACAATATTTTCTAGACCATGAAAATGATTTACTTATGCATGAAAGAAATGAAATAGATAAGATTTTCTTTGAAGAACGTCCTCTGCTTAAACACAATTTGCCTATTGAAACTCTAGGAGATCCTCCTTCACCTAAAGGTGATCCCGTGTTTGAATTAAAACAATTGCCAAAAACTTTGAAATATGCTTATCTTGATGAAAAGAAGATATATCCTGTTATTATTAGTGCTAACCTTTCAGAACATGAAGAAGAAAGATTGTTGAAAGTTCTAAGGAAGCACCGTGCTGCTATTGGATACACTCTTGATAATTTAAAGGGCATTAGTCCCACTCTATGTCAACCCAAAATTAATATGGAACTTGATGCTAAAACTGTTGTTGATCACCAACGTCGGTTAAATCCTAAAATGAAGGAAGTGGTAAGAACGGAAATCTTAAAACTTCTGGAAGCAGGTATAATCTATCCCATAGCTGATAGTAGATGGGTAAGTCATTTTCATTGTGTCCCTAAGAAAGGAGGTATAACTGTTGTTCCTAATGATAAGAATGAACTTATTCCACAAAGAATTGTTACAGGCTATAGAATGGTAATTGATTTTAGAAAATTAAACAAAGCAACTAGGAAAGATCATTACCCTCTGCCTTTTATTTATCAAATGCTTGAAAGGCTATCTAAGCACACACATTTTTGCTTCCTTGATGGATATTCTGGGTTTTCACAAATACCTGTCTCTCAACCTGATCAAAAAAATACCACTTTTACTTGTCCCTTTGGAACCTATGCTTATAGACGTATGCCTTTCGATTTATATAATGCACCTGCTACCTTTCAAAGTTGTATGACTGCTATATTCTTTGACTTTTGTGGAAAGATTGTTGAGGTTTTCATGGATGACTTCTCTGTTTATGGGAAGTCTTTTAATAATTGTTTAAGCAATCTTGATCGAGTTTTGCAGAGATGTGAACAAACAAATCTTGTCTTGAATTGGGAGAGGTGCCACTTTATGGTTAATGAAGGCATTGTCTTGGGTCATAAAATTTCTGAAAGAGATATTGAAGTGGACAAAGCTAAGGTTGATGCAATTGAGAAAATGCCATGTCCTAAAGATATAAAAGGAGTAGATGGTATTATTAGATGTTGTGTACCTAAGCATGAACAGGGACAAATTCTACGGAAATGTCACTCCAAAGCTTATGGAGGGCATCATGCTGGAGATAGAACTGCTCACAAGGTATTGCAATCTGGATTTTATTGGCCTACTCTCTTCAAGGATGCCCGTAAGTTCGTATTATCTTGTGATGAATGTCAAAGAATAGGTAATATCGGTAAGCGTCAAGAAATGCCTATGAACTATTCACTTTTTGTTGAACCATTTGATGTTTGGCGATTTGATTACATGGAACCTTTTCCTTCCTCTAATGGGTATACACATGTTTTGGTTGTTGTTGATTATGTTACTAAATGGGTAGAAACTAGTCCAGCCAGTAGTGCTAATCACAACACTTCTATTAAAATGCTTAAGGAAGTTATTTTCCCAAGGTTTGGAGTCCCTAGATACTTAATAACTAATGGTGGTTCACACTTTATTCATGGTGCTTTCCATAAAATGCTTGCCAAGTATGATGTTAACCATAGAATTGCATCACCTTATCATCCTTAGTCTGGTGGTCAAGTTGAACTTACACTGGTGCGTGTCAGTCCTAAAAACGGTTTAAAACCCCTTTCCGCGACGGCAATTGGAACCGTCGCCAAGTGAGTGTGGGCGATAGGGGGGGTCCTTCCCACACGACCTAGAAAGCATCGAGGATAGGGCCCCTATAGTACTCCTACTCGTTTCTGCTCGCATTGCCATCGCAGTCGGTATTGTGTGGTGCTACGTTTACGATGCGCAGCCCATCACAAACGGTTCACTATTATAGAAAGTGTATGATGCGTGGCCCAGCACAAACGATTCACCGTTAAGAAGATTAGCTCATCATTGTACAAGTGTCAAACAGGATTACAAAACGTCGAACCGTCGTAACATCGTCGTACACGACAACTATCACACACGCTATTCTGTGGTGCAACGTTTACGATGCATACTTCATCAGAAACAGTTCATGGTTGCAAATCGTGTACGATAAGGCAACTAACACAAATGTTTAGTTTGCCTGCACCGTTTGTGATATTGTCTGACATCGCACACGCTTTGCAAACAGCAACTGTGCGCATGCTTGCACATATTTCCTCTATGTGAACCGTCTCCGATTATGGTGCATTCGCAAATGTTTGTGTTTTACCAACCGTATGTGCCGTAACAACCTGGAGAGCGTAACTTCACTGTAATTTAACTGCTGCTTTTCCAAATTGTACCGGATTTGAATTTGAATTTGAATTTGAATGTATGCTACAACTTTATTCATGTCCATTAGGTTCAAACAACCAATGCATTATTCGATTCATAGGTACATATGTTTAAGAATTACATAAGAACCAAATAAAGAATGATGAACCACAGTTGTATACTTGTACTATTAAAGATGGTAAAGAAAGAGGCGAAATATATTTTGGTTGCCGAACAAGGTGAAGCGGAATGCCCATATTGTGCCCTCCTCCATGCAGAAAGCATGCACAACTCTAGTCCAACTCCTTGTGATGGCCGACCGACCATCCTTCACGGTCTTCATGAAAACATCTAGATAATCATCGTGTTCTGGTAGAAATACTTTAACCATTGCATGCCCACCAATCATGTAGTTTGAGAGGTAATCTTGAGTAAACTGCTTTGTCAACCACTTCAAAGGAAAAAAATTCAGACATTGTCATCTAACACAACTCATTATGGGCAGTAAAAAGAAGGCTGCAGAGTTCTTACTTACCATCCCGCAGTTCGCTGTTGTCTTGGATAAAGTGTAAACAAATAGTTTAATTGCCATCTTTGGACCCATTTTACTAATAATCTTTATCAGCTTCCTCACTTGATGCTGGTTCATCGATATCTCATTACCCCATATGCAGAAAGGGTCAAAACACGGATCTTTGCCAGTGACATATGTACCTAAAAGCACCAAGTTAATATTAGAAGCTATACAGCAATTGCACATTGATGTAGTTCAACACTCTTTTATAATATGTCTATATACATCCGTATGTGGTAGTCCATTTGAAATCTCTAAAAAGACAAATATTTAGGAATGGAGGGAGTATCTTATAACATCCAATATACTCACATATTAGATGAATTAACATCTTATATTATGGGCCGGAAGGAGTTTAGTTCATTCTTACAAATTATCTGCTGCTGTATCCACGGGTTACAGTTAGTTTGAGCTAGTTCGGGCTCAAATAGCCCTAAAGTATATCTAAACAAGAGGGATAGTTTGAACTAGTTGCATCTATAACCCACCCAAAAAAACTAGTATCCAACCCAAGAGGTGCTAATTGGAGCTAGTTCTCCTAATGCATTTATTGTCAATCTAACTCTTCCATCCAAACAACTCTTCGGATGGAGTTAGTTCAGGGTTAGTAATGGGCTAGAAACTAACTCTAACATCTAGCTAAGTTGAGTATCCAAACAGGGATGTGTTGTTGCTGTTGTTGTTGCTGCTCTTCTACGTATATCTAGACATCATTAGAACATTAATGTAGCACTCTTCCTTCTTGCTATGTAGCCTAGGATTGCATATTTAGACATTAAGTACAGTGCATGTTGCTATGTAGCATCAGATATATTACATATGGCCCTAGTTAACCTAAGGAAAAATGGGTTGCGGATATATTCAGTTAAAAGTCCAATTCACCGATTAGTCCCTTATCAGCCGCCGGCCTATATGGTACCAACTACCGATATCCTGAACAGTGAGCTGATATAAGCCATGGGATGAAACTAACCTCGATGGAAAACAACAACCGTTCCAAAATTGTCCTGTGTAGGTACATCAAGAAGCATGTTAAGCACAACAGGCTAAACATCAACCAAACTTACACATGGCAGACAAAATAATCTCCAAAAGATAGCTTCAGTGTGTAGGTTTAAGCACGCTAGTAAAGCAAAACAAGTGGAAAGGTGTGCTAACTGCAACAGACCAAACATTTAACAACAAGCAAACATGGTCATTCAAACTGGTATTGTGCCTGTCTAAGTACACTGGTTATGGTTAAATAAAAATGGAATGGCGTGTTAACTACAAGATGCAGCAACCAAATGTAGTCATTCATAGTGGTATTGTTGAAACTGGTACTGATGAAATTGAACTGCATAGTTCATACTTGCACATATAGAACATCACATTGTGAATAACTGGAATAAACAAGGCATACTACGAACAACCAAAGATAGCATTTGAAACTGAACATATGCTAACTACAAACAACCAAAAAATCAAAAAACTTTAAAAGAGGCATATGCTAGCTATAACAGGCTTAACAGCAAGCAAATATATGCATTCCTATCGATATGTTTAATACTGTATTGATGAAATGTACTGCACAGTAAATAATTGCACATATAGAGCATCATATTGTGAACAACTGAAATAAACAAGGCATACTGCAAACAACCAGATATAGCAATTAAAACTGGAAATATTCTCACTACACCACAAAAGGGACTCGACAAAACAAGTCATGGATTTCCCCCTTTGAAGAGGCATGACAAAACAAATCATGTGTTTCCTCACTTGTCACGGATGGGCTCGTTCCCGTGGGAAGAGCACGTACCTTGGATGCGCTCCATGTTGTCGCAGATGGGCTCCTTCCCCTTGGAAGAGCACGGCTGTAGGGTGCCCTCCCTGATGTCGCAGACGGGCGCTTTCCCCTTGGAAGAGAAGATGGGATCTTTCCCCTTGGAAGAGCCGGAGAGGGTGCCCTCCTCGTGGTCACCGTCAATGAGGTCTGACTTGGAAGCTGTGGATCCCAAGCCAGCATCGCAGAACGTGTCCTTCAGAAATGACAAAAGGGGCTCGATGGCGATGTAGAATGGCAAATTGTTGACAGCGAGCCAGAGGAGATCAGTGGTGGGGCCATGGATGAGATTGATGGTGGTCGAACCCGAGGGGTTGGGGGTGGGCCACTTAACCCGTGACACGGCCCGCCTCAGGGCGTCGCTGTCGATGACCTCGATGTCGTAGCCGGCGGACGAGACATGCCCGCATACTCTAGCCCGCTGCTTGAGTGCCCGCCGCCAGTAATGGTCGTCAGCTTCCTCGGCGACATCGGGCGAAGAGACGGCTATACACCTATTTTGGGCCAGTCACTCCTCGAGCTCCACGGGAAGCGTAGCCGGGCTTAGGCTGCGATGCTCTGGAGTGGGGGATGGGGATCTGTGGGAAAGGGGGCGTTTGGCAGGCATCATATAATAAACTCAGGGCGGCCTGGGTATGGTGATCGGTGGGTAAGCTGCACGGGCAAACCAGTAGATGTTGACAATGGAGGCCTTGCGGCGGCGCTGGGGGGACTTTGCTAGGGTTTTGAGCGAGGGTGGGTGTGTGTGTGTGTGCGCGCGCATGCTCGAGGAGGTTTTGGTGTGTGTGTGTGTGTGTGTGGAGGGGGTGCGGGGTTTTTGAGGAAATGATGCGGGTACTGAAAATTTTACTACGCGGGAGTCAAAGGCGGGAGTGAAATGCCGGGCTATTGAAAATTTTGATGATAGTGCATCGGACACAGTCCGGAGATAACAACTGTGTGTTATGAAACAGAAAAACCATCGAGTCGGGCAGATATTTTCTAGGGATGCAGGTGGGATTGGAAACAAGAAACATCGCACACGGTCCGGAGATAACAACCGTGTGTTATGAAACAGAAAAACCCTCGAGGCGGGTGATAGTTTTTAGAGGGGAGCCTCTGGAGCCCAATGTACTGTGCGGATGTGTGCGTGACAGGTGCACCGGCATGGCAAACAGTTAGTTTGAGTGAACCGTGTCTGTTGTGTCATCCGACTTGTCTAATGTTCATAAATTTGGCGAAAAATGACGCTGGAGAGGGTGAGAACATGAACACACTTGCATGTGGACCAAATTTATTTGTCAAAAGGGTGGTTTGATTTTCAAATACCAAATGCAACTTTGATGTGGCACCTCTCTCGCAAAGCGCACGGTATTACTTGCCCCCACCCCCTCGTGTCGGCACGAAGGGAATCCTAAGCTATGAATGCATGCCCCCCCCCCCTCAACCGAGGTTCACCTATCAAAGTGCGAAGTAGCTAGCAGCCCCCCTCCTCCCTCGTGTCGGCACGAAGGGAATCCTAAGCTATGAAGGCATGCCCCCCAACCGAGGTTCACCGTAGCAAAGTGCAAAGTAGCTAGTCGCCCCCTCCCTCATGTCGGCACGAAGGGCATCCTAAGCTATGAATGCATGCCCCCCAACCAAGGTTCACCTAGCAAAGTGTGAAGTAGAGCTAGCAGCCCCCCCCCCTCACTCGTGTCGGCACGAAGGGATTCCTAAGCTATGAATGCATGCCCCCAACCGAGGTTCACCTAGCAAAGTGCGAAGTAGCTAGCAGCTCCCCTCCCTCATGTCGGCACGAAGGGAATCCTAGCTAAGCTATGAATGGATGCCCTCCCCCCAATTGAGGTTCACCCTAGCAAAGTGCGAAGTAGCTAGCAGCCACCCCTCCCTCGTGTTGGCACGAAGGGAATCATAAGCTATGAATGCACATGCCCCCCCAACCGAGGTTCACCTAGCAAAGTGCGAAGTAGCTAGCAGACCCCCTTCCTCGTGTCGGCACGAAGCGAATCCTAAGCTATGAATGCATGCCCTCCCCCCCAACCGAGGTTCACCCTAGCAAAGTGAGAAGTAGCTAGCAGCCATCCCTCCCTCGTGTCGGCACGAAGGGAATCCTAAGCGATGAATGCACATGCTCCCCCCAACCGAGGTTCACCTACCAAAGTGCGAAGTAGCTAGCAGCCCCCCTCGTGTCGGCATGAAGGGAATCCAAAGCTATGAGCATGCCCGCTCCCCCCCCCCAACTGAGGTTCACCTAGCAAAGTGCGAAGTAGCTAGCAGCCCCCACCCCCCTCGTGTTGCCACGAAGGGAATCCTAATTAAGCTATGAATTGCATTCCCCCCCCCAATCGAGGTTCACCTAGCAAAGTGCGATGTAGCAACACCCCCCCCCCACACACACACACACTTTCAGTCGGCGGGCCAGAGAGGCATATATCTCACCAAGATGGATCGTAAAATGAACCAAGAATAATCCACCTTGGTCGTACAATCTCTCTCTTGTTGTTGGTCAAAGTGATGGCCGTCCATGCGACCCCGGAGATGGGCTAGCTCGCCAATAATCACGCAAGTAGCTAGTCCTCGAAGACAACCACTGCATGCGTGTGGCCCAAACATATGTATGGAGAGGTGTGTTTTTGAGTAACAATGGAACAACTTTGATGTGGCACCGTGATTTCGAACTAGAAATCCCCACACTGAGTGAGGGTTAGGTTGACGATGCATATGTATGTTACGCCACACTTCAAGCCAACGACGGGGATTCATATATGCATGCATGTGTGCATAGTATATGTGCTCAAACTTAATTAGGCCTGAATCTCACCATGACCTATACTACGATAACACGAACCAAATGAAGAATCCGCCATGGTAACCTATCTTGTTGTTGGTCAAGGTGATCATGGATGTCCACGCTAGCCCACGAATATATAGGCTTGTCACCAATAACCACGCGAGGGAGTGTATCGTTCGAAGGCAACCACTACATGCATATGTATGGAGGTGATGCATGCATGTTTGAATACACAACATTGATCTAGCGCGTGTGTCAAAAATTGTACACTAGCTCCCCACACAGAGCGAGATCAGTTCATGATGGTGTCGTTGTACTAGCCACTTCGACTCGATGGGAGGGATTCATGCGTACACATGCATGTGTGTGCTCTCAAAGTGTATCATGCATGTCATCCCAGAGCAAAAATAATAATCCCCTCCTAAGTCAAATTAACCTCTCTTGTTGTCAGGTAAGAAGAAGTGATGCACCAAGCGGGCCCACAGATGGAAAGCATCGATATTGCCGATAACCGCTTAAGTGGGTGCGAGAGGACAACCACCACCGCTTTGCATGTGGACCAAACATATATATTTTGAATACCCAAAATGCACAACTTTGATGTGCCACATGCCTCAAAAACCTAAACCACGCACCCACACAAAGCAGGGTTCATATCAGGCGTACTACATATGATGGTCCCCTTCCCCCCTCTTCACCTCATACTATATGCTCCTGCCGTAATATATGTACAACCCAAAAGAATCCTCATCGATGGTGAAATTAATTAACCTCTCCTGATGTAGGCCAAAGTGATGCATGCATGCATGCATCGACGATGGCCTCGTAGGCCCACAGATAGAAGCGTCACACGTGAGTGTCCTAGCTAGGATATATATGCATGTGGCCCAAAAAGGTGTCGTGTGATGTTTGAATAACCAATTTCACAATTTTGATGTGCCACATGCCTCGGTAACCAAAAAGTCTCGACACTGAGTGAGGTGTACTTGTTCACGGATGCATACGTATAGTATATATGATAGTCCCCTCCCACCTCTTCGATGCGTACTATATACCACCATAACACAAAAGATTCTACCTTGCTGGTCAAATTATCCTCATTGTCGGCTGTTCGTCAAAGTGATGGATGACAACCTCGCGGTCCCACAGAAAGCGTCACATGCGAGTATCGAGTGTCGTGTAGGACAACCATCGACTGCATGTGGCAAAACATTTATGTATGAAAGGGTTGTGTAGTGTTTTAAATAATGATTTCACGAATCTGATGTGGCACTAGCCTGCCTAACAAAATGGCCAACCCACACGATGCTCACAACTCGTAGTGTACTGCGAGCCACCCGCCACCCCCAGACGCACACACCCACACCCACCCACACACACACACCGCAAATTCACCGCAACTACGATGCATGTTCAATTAATTATCCCGTGGTGAACATACATGTTACCAAAGGAGGGACATTTTAATTTCAAAAAAATCATAGAGATCATTAAGACGTTTTAGTACATTGATTGATTGATTTTCTATGGGTATAATGTGCAAAAATCAAATTTGAGCTACATTCACACGTGACAGTGCACCTAAATGGATTTCAAAAACACATGTGTCTCACTGGGTGCATGTTTACTCCCCGTGCAACAAATTTCAAACATTGAGAATCTTGATTTTTAAATTCTAGTACATCCAAAACTTATTTGAAGTTCATGAAACTTATCGTGTTGTCGTATGGACACCAATACAAAGTGGCATTGTACTTTTTTTGTCAAATTTGAGACCAGTTTTGATGTAATCTTTATCTAATTACAGATGGGAGATTATTAATAATTGGGAACCAATATCCCAAACGGATTATTTATTCGAACCATGAGCGTTGGACCAACAATGGATACGTCCCATGCTTCGGTTAAGCAATAAAGCGACAGCATTAATCATCCAAATAGAAAACAATATACGTGCCGCCGCGTGACCCGTGTGGGGTGCGAGCAGGCGTGAGTTGACGGGACACATGCGAAAGTCCGCCGTGTAGGCAGACGGGGAGGCGTGCATGCAGATGTGTGAATTGACGGAGGCGTGCTCGCTACGCAGTTTCATCGGGAGGCGTGCGAGTAGCTCTGTGAAACTTTGGTAGGCATGCCAGCAGTTTGATGTGCAGGCTCACCGGGAGGCGAGCCATCGGTTTGACCGCCGCCCGCCTCTCTCCCACAACTCCATATTAATGGTGCGCCCAAGCGGCCGCACCCCCCATCATCGACACACACACACACACAATCCTCTCTCTCCACTTGCATCCTCGAGGCCACTCTCAGTCCTCAAAGCCGTCAGTGTATGAGGATGCCGCCAAAGCGCCCCAACGGAGGGAGTGGCGACGCCGGGGCTGCTAAAGCACCAGAGCACGGCGTGGAGATGGAGATAGATGTTGCCATCACCGCCGCGATTTATCGCTGCACCCTGACGTCGTCGATGGCATCGAGCTTCCATGGCCGGAGGCGGAGTTCCACACCGACTCCGACGACCACTCCGGCGACGATCCGACGACGACGGACAGCTGGTTAGTCATCTATACCCATTTATGTGTCAAATAGATCATAGGGTTTCTCTGGTTACTCCCGCCTCCCCCTTTTTGGAATAGAAATCCTGTGGTTATGTTCTCCCAATCCATGAAATCTGAGTAAGTTTCGTTAGATCCGTGTAGTGTATTGATTGTTTGAATGGTATAGGTGATAAGTGATTAGTTGTTTCACCTGTGCAATTGATTTCTGCTAGTAATCCGACTAGGGTTAGTGTTTGTGCTAATAATTCCTAACCAGGACTTGACAATTGATTTTGAATGATACCTATGTTTTTGCCATTATTTTCTTCAAGATGGGTCTATACATAGAAGACTGTGCTTAAAAATTGAACCATAATCTCTGGATATGTATAACAGTATAAATAAATAGCCATAAATTCCTAATCCTACTTCACGACTGATGCCAAATTTGTTTTACTATTTGTATATGTGATGTCTGACAATGTGGACAGCGAGGATGAAGATGCCCAAAGGAGGTACAAGAGGCGAATCCTGAGGGAGGTTTATGCGGGAATGCATAATAGGCGTATTAGGACCTGGATCGACGGCTATGGATGCCCATTTTGCCACCACAAGATTCATGACACGTATCTAAGTGTTCTGGCGCATGCAAGAGGATGGGCCGTTGGCTCCTTCAAGCAGAAGTATTCTCGCAGGGTGGCGCACGACGCGTTCGCCGAGTACCTGGAGAAGCTTCAGGATCGTGCCGGCCGCATGTGAGATGAGATGTGGGATGGATCAAACTATGTACGTTGAGTATGCTTAAGGATGGTTGAACTATGTACTTATGGTTGAACTATGTTTATGTACGTGTACACTTATTATCTATGTTTGAGTATGTTAAATGTTTCACCAAATTTTGGTAAAAATTACAACGGGGGACCAATAAACCAAGACTGAGGTAGTACGTCAATCACACACAATTCCCAAAATTGGAACCGTGTGCAATGACTTCCATTTTGCCTACTACGTCAATCACACACGGTTCGCTCTAGCAAACCGTCGCCCCCAAAATTCTTTGTGGGACAGAAAACCTTCACCACCCAATTCAAAAAAGAAAACCCTAACCATCCCCACGTCACAAAAACCCTCACCCCACCCACCACCCCCTCGGCCCCTTCGGTACATTCCCCATTCACACCAGCACAAGCTCCTCCATGTCTATGTGTAACATCCCAAATTTTCAATTTGGAATGTTATACATAGGTCATTCTTGCATATCATATTTTATTGCATTTTTGTTCCGCAATTCTCGAAAATCCTAAGCAACTCAAGGACCCTCAGAGAGAGTTGGGGATTTCCCGGATTTCATATTTGATTTTCATCAAATATGGAAACGAGGATTTTTGGTTTTAATTATTTTTCTCTCCGAAAAGTATTTCATATTAAAATACATGAGAGGAGATAATATGACTTCTCCAAAATAACTGAAATATTGGAGGAAAAACATTAAAATCATTTATTAGATTTTATTTGGATTTTAATTACATTAGAAAAATTGCATGTTTTAAAAATTACTTTTTAGGGCCAAGAAAATGTTCATCTTGTTCTAAATATTTTTATTTAGACGGTGAAAATTTGTTTTGGCATTTTTAGATTTTTATTTTATTTTCAAGGATTTTTTCTGTTAGGTGGAATTGTTTTTTAAAAAAAAACTTCCAAGCGCCGACTGGGCCGAAACCCAGCCGGGCCGGCCCAACGGCCCCCGCGCCGCTGCCTTCCTACGTGCGCGTGCGCCGCCACCGACTCGGACGAGGATTCCGGCCGGGACTCCTCCTTGCCGCCGCCTTGGCCCCTTCTCCAAGGCTCCCCCTTTATATACTCCTCCCCCCGAGCCGCCACCACCACCAACCACCGCCGCCAGCCCCGCCCCGAGCCGTGCCGCCGCCTCCCGCCGTGTAGCGACCCGACCTCAAACGGTCAAGTCTTTGTGCTTCAGTGTCATCCCTGGATCGGTAATGCTGACACACACAATACTCGAAGGTTTTATAACAGAGTAGCAATCACACACTTATTACATCATATGTCTCAAAAGAGAGCTTATTACAATAAATATGGCTTAAGGCCATCTAATACGATAACAGACGAAGGCTTGGAAGATAAAGTGAGTCCATCAACTCCAACGACATAGTTGAGCTGCACGGCAACGACCTAACGAACCTTACTCCTTGTCTACAAAGTCTGCAACATAATACGTTGCAGCCCGAAAACGGGTCAACACATGGAATATGCTGGCAAAGTAACACAGTAGAGCAAGAACAGAATAATGCTATCACTACATGCATATTTGGCTGGTGGAAAGCTCTATGGTTATAGTTTTTGCGAAAAGCCAATTTTTCCCTACAACAAAGGAATAGATTTTAAATTTAACTATCAAGGTAGTTGAAACATCATTGAGAAGGTTCCTCCAACTCAATCCCAATTAAAGTGGTTAACAACCCAACCATATTAATTAAGAGTGATGAGATACTTAAGATACTCCAAGTACTACACACTCAAGATTGTCCATAACCGGGGACACGGCTAACCATGATTAGTTTGTACACTCTGCAGAGGTTTGCGCACTTTTCCCCACAAGACTCGATCTCCTCCGTTGGATTTCTCAAACTACATGATGTTTGAGAAACAGATGACTGAGACACAGTCTTTCAGAAACATTAACTCTCTACTCTGGGTAGACCATACCAAACCTACAAACCCACTACCTGCTGATCTACCTCTTCAAGAGCTTCACGTAACTTACTCAACTATGCTAGAGCCCATAATAGCTTGTGGCTGCACACGGAAGTTTCTAGCATGAATAATCTCAGTTCCCTTTGAGCCTGGGTGGCGGTCCATAGGAAGATCACACGGGTACTCCGGGATTTCCAAAAATACAGGCAACACTGGGTACTCCAGGTGCCTCAATCCACCCAGATGTAAATTTAAGTTGCCACCTTAAGTTGAACCATTAATTAACAATCTCACACCTGTCATGGATTTCACTCACCCAAACCACGTCTACGAGCATAGCATAGCAATATAAGCAACGCGTAGAAGTAACTCCAAGGGGTTTGAATGTAACAGGGCAATAGGTTCTACCTCATCAACTACTTCCCAACCCACATGTTAATGACATCCTAACCATGCAATCTTTGAGGATTGGAACTAATGCATAAAAACTGGTTGATAAAGGGATATGGTCAAAGTGTTACTTGCCTTGCTGATGATCCGCGTAACCTAGAGACTCCAAATAACACGCTTCGCACTCCGGGAATTCTATCGCAAATAGACAATAGCATACATAAGCAACTAACAGAGAAGCACGGGTAAAACTCAAATAAGAAGATCTAACCAGAAAGTTCAACTTAAGAACTCTAGTTTGCAAAAAGGATCAAATCAAACGGAGCAACGAAACTCAAACGACGAAAGAAACAAGATCCATTTACTAATCTGGACCTAGGTCAAATTTTACAGTAGCAAAACTTGTGCAAGTTGGTTAAGCGGAAAGAGGGTCTCAAGACAAAGATCTAGGAGCTTGAATCGCCTGATTCCGACTAATGAGCGAAAAGAAAAACTAAAACGAAAATCGGATCAGAAAACGCGATCAGAAATAATCGCGGATTAATCCGATAAGAGAAAACTGACGAATAGGCTAACGAACGAGCGTTCGTTATCTGTAACTAACGGGCGAAAACCATTCGTTAAAACGAACGTACGGACGAACGTCCGCTAAAAAGAAGAACCGGGAAAAACCGGTGAACCGATCTAAAAAAACGAACTAGGGTTTTCTAAAAAAACGAAACGGTTTCTAAAAAAACCGGCGGCGAACGGCTACCTCGTCGGGTCCGGCGAGACGCGGGGCTCCGGCGGGGCTGTGGCGGCGGGGCAATGCGGCGACGGCGAGGCGCTGCGGTGCGGGGCGACGACTTCGGCGGCGGGGCGCTGCGGCGTGGGGCGGCGGCGGCGGCGACGAGGCGCTGGTTGCGGCGTGGCTTGCAGCGGGTGGCGGGGTTGGCAGTGGTGGTTGGTGGTGGTGGCGGCTCGGGGCGGGAGTATATAAAGGGGGGGCTCGGCTTGGAGGAGGGGCCAAGGCGGCGGCGAGGAGGAGTCCCGGCCGGACTCCTCGTCCGAGTCGGCGGCGGCGCGCGCGCGCGAGGGAAGGCGGCGGCGCGGGGCGGTTGGGCCGGCCCGGCTGGGTTTCGGCCCAGTCGGCGCTTGGGAGTTTTTTTAAATAATTCTACCGAACATAAAATAAATCTTAGAAAATAAAATAAAAATCTAAAAATGCCAAAATAAATTTTCATCGTCTAAATAAAATATTTAGAACGAGATGAACATTTTCTTGGCCCTAAAATGCAATTTTGAAAATGTGCAATTTTTTTCTAATGAAAATAAAATCCAAATAAAATCCAAATAAAATCAAATAAATGGTTTTAATATTTTTCCTCCAACATTTCAATTATTTTGGAGAAGTCATATTATCTCCTCTCATATATTAATATGAAATATTTTCGGAGAGAAAAATAATTAAAACCAAAATCCTCGTTTCAATATTTGATATAAGTCAAATATGGAATCTAGGAAATCCCCAACTCTCTCCGAGGGTCCTTGAGTTGCTTAGGATTTCAAGGATCACGAGACGAAATGCAACAAAATATGATATGCATGAATGACCTATGTATAACATTCCAAATTGAAAATTTGGGATGTTACAAACCTATCCCCCTTAAGATGAATCTCGCCCTCGAGATTCGGGTTGGCTAGAAAATATGTGTGGGTGGTCCTTGCGGAGATCATCCTCTCGTTCCCATGTGGCTTCGTCCTCGGTATGGTGGCTCCACTGAACTTTACAAAACTTGATGAATTTTCTGCGGGTGACTCGACTAGCAAACTCCAAAATCTTGACTGGCTTCTCTTCATAAGTCAAGTCATTGTCCAACTGAATCGCCTCCAAGGGTACGGTATCTCTTAGTGGTATGTCGGCCATCTCAGCATGACACTTCTTCAACTGGGAAATGTGAAACACATCGTGAACTCCTGACAGTCCCTCGGGTAATTCCAATTTGTAGGCAACTTCTCCCTTCCGTTCCAAAACACGATACGGTCCTACAAATCTTGGGGCTAACTTCCCTTTAACTCCAAATCATTTCACTCCTCACAAGGGTGATACTCGCAGATATGCTCTATCTCCAATTTCGTAGGTTACCTCCTTGCGTTTTGAGTCTGCATAACTCTTCTGCCTGGACTGGGCTATCTTCAGTCTATCTCGGATCAGTTTAACCTTCTTCTCAGACTCTTTGATCAAATCTGGTCCAAACAACTGTCGGTCTCCTACTTCATCCCACATTAACGGCATTCTGCACCTTCGTCCGTACAGGGCTTCGAACGGTGCCATCTTCAAACTGGCTTGGTAGCTATTGTTGTATGAGAACTCTGCGTAAGGCAAATTGTCATCCCAACTAGATCCATAATCTAGCGCACAGGCTCTCAACATGTCCTCCAGAATCTGATTGACTCTCTCGGTCTGTCCATCCATCTGCGGGTGAAATGCTATACTGAACTCCAATCTCGTACCCAAAGTCTGGTGTAACTGATGCCAAAACTTTGAACTAAACTGTGTTCCTCTATCTGATACGATGGTCCTCGGAACTCCATGCAGACATACGATCCGGGACATATATATCTTGGCCAACTTCGCACTTGTATAAGTGGTTTTCACTGGGATAAAGTGAGCCACTTTGGTTAAACGGTCAACTACTACCCGTATAGAATCGTATCCTGACTTGGTCCTGGGTAATCCGGTGATAAAATCCATGCCAAGTTTATCCCACTTCCATTCGGGTATCGGCATAGGCTATAACAATCCTGCCGGCTTTTGATGATCTGCCTTCACTCTCTGGCATACATCACATACGGCTACATACTCGGCAATATCCTTCTTCATACCTGCCCACCAGAAACGTTCCTTCAAATCCAAATACATCTTGGTGTTTCCAGGGTGTATCGAGTATGGTGAGTCATGAGCCTCCTGTAGAATTAACTTCCTGATCTCTGTGTTATTGGGCACGTATATCCGGTCCTCAAACCATAAGGTATCGTGCTCATCATCATGAAAACCGTTGGCCTTTCCTTTTCTCATCTTCTCCTTTATCTCAGCAATCTCTTTGTCATCCTTCTGAGCTACTCGAATCTTTCCCAACAACGTAGACTGAACCTCCATTGTTGCAACAGAACCTCTAGGAACAATCTCTAATCGAAGTTCCATGATATCCTCTGCTAACTCCTTTGGCACTCCCTTACTCGCAAGGATATTAGCATAACTCTTCCGGCTCAAGGCGTCTGCTACGACATTGGCCTTTCCTGGATGATAGTGCAGCTTCATGTCATAATCCTTTATAAGCTCCAACCATCTCCTTTGCCTAAGGTTCAGTTCCTTCTGTGTGAAGATGTATTTCAAACTTTTATGATCCGTGTACACATCACAACGGTTTCCAATAAGGTAATGTCTCCAAGTCTTCAATGCATGCACTACGGCTGCTAACTCCAAATAATGCGTGGCATAATTCAACTCGTGAGGTTTTAGTTGTCACGAGGCATACGAAACAACTCTTCCGTCCTGCATAAGCACACATCCAAGTCCCAAGCGAGAGGTGTCACAATACACTTGGAAATCCTTATGTATGTCTGGCAGCATCAGCACTGGGGCTGTAGTCAAACGTTTCTTCAACTCCTGAAAACTTGCCTCGCAATCTTCTGTCCATTTAAACTTGGTATCCTTCTTTAATAACTCCGTCATTGGCTTTGCAATCTTGGAAAAATTCTCAATGAATCTCCGATAGTATCCGGCGAGTCCAAGAAAACTGCGGATCTCGCTAACTGAAGTGGGTGCCAACCATTCAGTGACTGACTGAACCTTGGTGGGGTCTACTTCTATACCTTCTCCTGATATAACATGTCTAAGGAATTTGACTTCCTTTAACCAAAACACGCATTTGCTGAACTTGGCATACAACTGGTGTTCCCTAAGTTTCTCGAGAACTAGTCACAAATGATCCTTGTGCTCCTCTTCATTCTTCGAGTATACCATAATATCATCAATGAACACCACAACAAACTTATCCAAATACTCCATGAACACTTTGTTCATCATGCTCATGAAATAGGCAGGGGCATTAGTCAGTCCAAACGACGTGACCGTATACTCGTATAATCCATAATGCATGGTGAATGCTGTCTTTGGTATATCTTTCTCTCGAATCTTCAACTGATGGTATCCTGATCGCAAATCGATCTTCGGAAACACCTTAGCTCCTTGTAGCTGATCAAACAGATCATTGATCATCGGCAGTGGGTACTTGTTCTTGATCGTTACTTCATTCAAGGCCCGATAATCAACAACCATTCTTAAGGATTTATCCTTCTTCTCCACCAAAAGCACTGGGCTTCCCAAGGTGATGAACTCCTTCGAATGTATCCTTTCTCCAACAACTCCTTGATCTGTTTCTTAATTTCCTCTAGATCATTCGCAGGCATCCGATAGGGTCTCTTGGATATTGGCCCTACCTAGCAATAGCTCTATAAAAAACTCGATGTCTCGATCCAGTGGCATGCCTGGTAACTCCTCTGGAAAAACATCCGGATAATCCCTCACTACAGGCACTTCCTCCTGAACAACTCCCGTGAGGGTACTCACTTGGCTCCACCTAGACACATGCCTAGATACATACTTAATCCTTTTTCCCTCCAGGGTGGTGAGATAAATCGACTTACTAGCACAGTCAATACTTCCTCCATACTTTGACATCCAGTCCATGCCTAATATCACATCCAATCCTTGTGACACCAAGATAATTAGGTCGGACGGAAAAACATGGGTGCCAATGGTTAGGGGTATCTGGTCGCACCATCGACTAGCCATATACTCTGCTCTAGGTGAACTCACTAAGAGAGGGGTCCTAAGGGTTTGGGTTGGTAGTTTAAACTTATCCATGAATCCCCTTAATATGTATGAATGCGATGCACTAATATCAAATAGAACAAGAGTGGTAAATGACTTAACCAAAAACTTACCTATTACCGTGCCCGGCTGCTCTTCAACCTCCTCCACGTTAACGTGGTTCACTTGTCCTTTGTTGAATGGATTGGGCTTCTTCCCAGCGCTCCCATTTCCGTTTCCATACTTTCCTTCAGGGCACTCCGTGGCATAGTGTCTAGTCTTCCCGCACTTGAAACAAGTAACGTGACTTAGGTCTCTCTTGGTGGGTGTGGCTGGATTGGAGAGGTTGTGATTGTTGCTTGCTCCATTCCCATTTCCATTCCTTGGGCCAATATGATTATGGTTACTTCCTCCATTATGGTTGTGGCCTCCATGGTTATGAACAAGTCCTCCCGAGTTCGGGATTAGGCGAAGCTTCTGCTAAGCTCCTGAGTTATACCTCCCTTGTCCATAGTGTTGGGGAACGTAGTAATTTCAAAAAAAAATCCTATGCACATGCAAGATCATGGTGATGCATAGCAACGAGAGGGGAGAGTGTTGTCTACGTACCCTAGTAGACCGAAGCGGAAGCGTTGACGCAACGTAGAGGAAGTAGTCGTACGTCTTCCCGGTCCAACCGATCCAAGCACCGTTACTCCGGCACCTCCGAGTTCTTGGCACACGTTCAGCTCGATGACGCTCCCCGGGCTCCGATCCAGCAAAGCTTCGGGGAGGAGTTCCGTCATCACGACGGCATGGTGACGATCCTGATGTTCAACCGTCGCTGGGCTTTGCCTAAGCACCGCTACAATATGACCGAGGTGGAATATGGTGGAAGGGGGCACCGCACACGGCTAAGGAACGATCATGAAGATCAACTTGTGTGTTCTAGGGTGCCCCCTGCCCCCGTATATAAAGGAGCCAAGGGGAGGGGGTGGCCGGCCAAGGAGGGCGCGCCAAGGGGGAGTCCTACTCCCACCGGGAGTAGGACTCCCTTCTTTCCTAGTTGGAGAAGGAGAAGTGGGAAAGAGGAGGAAGAGGGAAAGGAAAGGGGGGGGGCGCCGCCCCCCTCTCCTTGTCCTACTCGGACTAGGGAGGGGAGGGGCGCGCGGCCACCTCTTGCCTCCTTTCCCCTTCTCCCTTAGGGCCCATGTAGGCCCAATAACCCCCCCCCCCCCGGGGGGGGGGGGGGGGGTTCCGGTAACCCCCCGGTACTCCGATAAAATCCCGATTTCACCCGGAACGATTCCGATATCCAAATATAGGCTTCCAATATATGGATCTTTATGTCTCGACCATTTCGAGACTCCTCGTCATGTCCATGATCACATCCGGGACTCCGAACAACCTTCGGTACATCAAAATACATAAACTCATAATGAAACTGTCATCGTAACGTTAAGCGTGCGGACCCTACGGTTCGAGAACAATGTAGACATGACCTAGACACATCTCCGGTCAATAACCAATAGAGGAACCTGGATGCTCATATTGGTTCCTACATATTCTATGAAGATCTTTATCGGTCAGACCGCATAACAACATACGTTGTTCCCTTTGTCATCGGTATGTTACTTGCCCGAGATTCGATCGTCGGTATCTCAATACCTAGTTCAATATCGTTACCGGCAAGTCTCTTTACTCGTTCCGTAATACATCATCTCGCAACTAACTCATTAGTTGCAATGCTTGCAAGTCTTATGTGACGTGCATTACCGAGAGGGCCCAGAGATACCTCTCCGACAATCGGAGTGACAAATCCTAATCTCGAAATACGCCAACCCAACATGTACCTTTGGAGACACTTGTAGAGCTCCTTTATAATCACCCAGTTACGTTGTGACGTTTGGTAGCACACAAAGTGTTCCTTTGGTAAACGGGAGTTGCATAATCTCATAGTCATAGGAACATGTATAAGTCATGAAGAAAGCAATAGCAACATACTAAACGATCGGGTGCTAAGCTAACGGAATGGGTCAAGTCAATCACATCATTCTCCTAATGATGTGATCCCGTTAATCAAATAACAACTCTTTGTCTATGGTTAGGAAACATAACCATCTTTGATTAACGAGCTAGTCAAGTAGAGGCATACTAGTGACACTCTGTTTGTCTATGTATTCACACATGTATTATGTTTCTGGTTAATACAATTCTAGCATGAATAATAAACATTTATCATGAAATAAGGAAATAAATAATAACTTTATTATTGCCTCTAGGGCATATTTCCTTCAGTCTCCCACTTGCACTAGAGTCAATAATCTAGTTCACATCGCCATGTGATCTAACATCAATAGTTCACATCTTTATGTGGTTAACACCCATAGTTCTCATCGATATGTGACCAACACCCAAAGGGTTTACTAGAGTCAGTAATCTAGTTCACATTGCTATGTGATTAACACCCAAAGAGTACTATGGTGTGATCATGTTTTGCCTGTGAGAGAAGTTTAGTCAACGGGTCTGCCATATTCAGATTCGTAAGTATTTTGCAATTTTCTATGTCTACAATGCTCTGCACGGAGCTACTTTAGCTAATTGCTCCCACTTTTAATATGTATCCAGATGAAGACTAAGAGTCATCCGGATCAGTGCCAAAACTTGTATCGACGTAACCCTTTTACGACGAACCTTTTGTCACCTCCATAATCGAGAAACATATCCTTATTCCACTAAGGATAATTTTGACCGCTGTCTAGTGATCTACTCCTAGATCACTATTGTACTCCCTTGCCAAAGTTAGTGTAGGGTATACAATAGGTCTGGTACACAGCATGGCATACTTTATAGAACCTATGGCCAAGGCATAGTGAATGACTTTCATTCTCATTCTATTTTCTGCCGTGGTCGGGCTTTGAGTCTTACTCAATTTCACACCTTGTAACACAGGCAAGAATTCTTTCTTTGACTATTCCATTTTGAACTACTTCAAAATCTTGTCAAGGTATGTACTCATTGAAAAAAAACTTATCAAGCATCTTGATCTATCTCTATAGATCTTGATGCTCAATATGTAAGCAGCTTCACCGAGGTTTTCTTTGAAAAAATCCTTTCAAACTCTCCTTTATGCTTTGTAGAATAATTCTACATTATTTCCGATCAACAATATGTCATACACATATACTTATCAGAAATGTTGTAGTGCTCCCACTCACTTTCTTGTAAATACAGGCTTCACCGCAAGTCTGTATAAAACTATATGCTTTGATCAACTTATCAAAGCGTATATTCCAACTCCGAGATGCTTGCACCAGTCCATAGATGGATCGCTGGAGCTTGCATATTTTGTTAGCACCTTGACAAAACCTTCTGGTTGCATGATATACAACTCTTCTTTAAATCCATTAAGGAATGTAGTTTTGTCTATCCATTTGCCAGATTTCATAAAATGCGGCAATTGCTAACATGATTTGGACAGACTTAAGCATCGCTACGAGTGAGAAAATTTCATCGTAGTCAACACCTTGAACTTTGTCAAAAACCTTTTTCGACAAGTCTAGCTTTGTAGATAGTAACACTACTATCAGCGTCCGTCTTCCTCGTGAAGATCCATTTATTTTCTATGGCTTGCCGATCATCGGGCAAATCCATCAAAGTCCATACTTTGTTCTCATACATGGATCCTATCTCATATTTCATGGCCTCAAGCCATTTTGTGGAATCTGGGCTCATCATCGCTTCCTCACAGTTTGTAGGTTCATCATGGTCAAGTAGAATGACCTCCAGAACAAGATTATCGTACCACTCTGGTGCGGATCTCACTCTGGTTAACCTACGAGATTCGGTAGTAACTTGATTTGAAGTTACATGATCATCATCATTAGCTTCCTCACTAATTGGTGTAGTAGTCACAGGAACAGATCTCTGTGATGAACTACTTTCCAATAAGGGAGAAGGCACAGTTACCTTATCAGGTTCTACTTTCCTCCCACTCACTTCTTTCAAGAGAAACTCCTTCTCTAGAAAGGATCCATTCTTAGCAATGAATGTCTTGCCTTCGGATCTGTCATAGAAGGTGTACCCAACAGTCTCCTTTGGGTATCCTATGAAGACATATTTCTCCGATTTGGGTTTGAGCTTATCAGGATGAAACTTTTTCATATAAGCATCACAATCCCAAAGTTTAAGAAACGACAACTTTGGTTTCTTGCCAAACCACAGTTCAGATTGTGTCATCTCAACGGACTTAGATGGTGCCCCTTTTTAACGTGAATGCAGCTGTCTCTAATGCATGATCCCAAAACTATATTGGTAAATCGGTAAGAAACATCATAGATTGTACTATATCCAATAAAGTACGATTATGACGTTCGGACACACCATTACACTGTGGTGTTCCAGGTGGCGTGAGTAGTAAAACTATTTCACATTGTTTTTAACTGAAGGCCAAACTCGTAACTCAAATATTTTACTTCTGTGATCATATCGTAGAAACTTTTATTTTTGTTACGATGATTCTCCACTTCACTCTGAAATTCTTTGAACTTTTCAAATGTTTCAGACTTGTGTTTCATCAAGTAGATATACTCATATCTGCTCAAATCATCTGTGAAGGTCAGAACATAATGATACTTGTCGCGAGCTTTAATATTCATCGGACCACATACATCAGTATGTATGATTTCCAACAAATCTGTTGCTCACTCCATTGTTCCGGAGAATGGAGTCTTTAGTCATCTTGCCCGTAAGGCATGGTTCGCAAGCACCAAGTGATTCATAATCAAATGATTCCAAAATCCCATCAGCATGGAGTTTCTTCATGCGCTTTACACCAATATGACCTAAACGGCAGTGCCACAAATAAGTTGCACTATCATTATTAACTTTGCATCTTTTGGTTTCAATATTATGAATATGTGTATCACTATGATCGAGATCCAATGAACCATTTTCATTGGGTGTGTAACCATATAAGGTTTTATTCATGTAAACAGAACAACAATTTATTCTCTTACTTAAATGAATAACCGTATTACAATAAACATGATCAAATCATATTCATGCTCAACGCAAACACCAAATAACACTTATTTAGGTTCAACACTAATCCCGAAAGTATAGGGAGTGTGCGATGATGATCATATCAATCTTGGAACCACTTCCAACACACATCGTCACTTCACCCTTAACTAGTCTCTGTTTATTCTGCAACTCCCGTTTCGAGTTACTAATCTTAGCAACTGAACCAGTATCAAATACCGAGGGGATGCTATAAACACTAGTAAAGTACACATCAATAATATGTATATCAAATATACTTATGTTCACTTTGCCATCCTTCTTATCCGCCAATCACTTGGGGTAGTTCCGCTTCCAGTGACCAGTCCCTTTGCAGTAGAAGCACTTAGTCTCAGGCTTAGGACCAGACTTGGGCTTCTTCACTTGAGCAGCAACTTGCTTGCTATTTTTCTTGAAGTTCCCCTTTTCCCCTTTGCCCTTTTCTTGAAACTAGTGATCTTGTCAACCATCAACACTTGATCCTCTTTCTTGATTTCTACCTTCATCAATTTCATCATCATGAAAAGCTCGGGAGTCATTTTCGTCATCCCTTGCATACTATAGTTCATCACGAAGTTTTACTAACTTGGTGATGGTGACTAGAGAATTCTGTCAATCACTATCTTATCTGGAAGATTAACTCCCACTTGATTCAAGCGATTGTAGTACCCAGACAATCTGAGCACATGCTCACTAGTTGAGAGATTCTCCTCCATCTTTTAGCTATAGAACTTGTTGGAGACTTCATATCTCTCAACTCGGGTATTTGCTTGAAATATTAACTTCAACTCCTGGAACATCTCATATGGTCCATGACGTTCAAAACGTCTTTGAAGTCACGGTTCTAAGCCGTTTAAGCATGGTGCACTAAACTATCAAGTAGTTATCATATTTACCTAGCCAAACGTTCATAACATCTGCCTCTGCTCCTGCAATAGGTCTGTCACCTAGCGGTGCATCAAGGACATAATTCTTCTATGCAGCAATGAGGATAAACCTCAGATCACGGATCCAATCCGCATCATTGCTACTAACATCTTTCAACATAATTTTCTCTAGGAACATATCAAAATAAACACAGGGAAGCAACAACGCGAGCTATTGATCTACAACATGATTTGCAAAATACTACCAGGACTAAGTTCATGATAAATTTAAGTTCAATTAATCATATTACTAAAGAACTCCCACTTAGATAGACATCCCTCTAATCCTCTAAGTGATCATGTGATCCAAATCAACTAAACCATGACCGATCATCACGTGAAATGGAGTAGTTTTCAATGGTGAACATCGCTATGTTGATCATATCTACTATATGATTCACGCTCGACCTTTCGGTCTCAGTGTTCCGAGGCCATATCTGCATATGCTAGGCTCGTCAAGTTTAACCTGAGTATTCTGCGTGTGCAAAACTGGCTTGCACCCGTTGTAGATGGACATAGAGCTTATCACACCCGATCATCACGTGGTGTCTGGGCACGACGAACTTTGGCAACGGTGCATACTCAGGGAGAACACTTTTTATCTTGAAATTTAGTGAGAGATCATCTTATAATGCTACCGTCAATCAAAGCAAGATAAGATGCATAAAAGATAAACATCACATGCAATCAATATAAGTGATATGATATGGCCATCATCATCTTGTGCTTGTGATCTCCATCTCCGAAGCACCGTTATGATCACCATCGTCACCGGCGCGACACCTTGATCTCCATCGTAGCATCATTGTCGTCTCGCAAATCTTATGCTTCTATGACTATCGCTACCGCTTAGTGATAAAGTAAAGCATTACAGGGCGATTGCATTGCATACAATAAAGCGACAACCATATGGCTCCTGCCAGTTGCCGATAACTTGGTTACAAAACATGATCATCTCATACAATAAAATTTAGCATCATGCCTTGACCATATCACATCACAACATGCCCTGCAAAAACAAGTTAGACGTCCTCTACTTTGTTTGTTGCAAGTTTTACGTGGCTGCTACGGGCTTAAGAAAGAACCAATCTTACCTACGCATCAAAACCACAATGATAGTTTGTCAAGTTGGTGCTGTTTTAACCTTCGCAAGGACCGGACGTAGCCACACTCGGTTCAACTAAAGTTGGAGAAACTGACACCCGCCAGCCACCTGTGTGCAAAGCACGGCGGTAGAACCAGTCTCGCGTAACCAGTACCGCCGAACCAAAGTATGACATGTTGGTAAGCAGTATGACTTATATCGCCCACAACTCACTTGTGTTCTACTCGTGCATATAACATCAAACCATAAAACCTGGCTCGGATGCCACTGTTGGGGAACGTAGTAATTTCAAAAAAAATTCCTAAGCACACGCAAGATCATGGTGATGCATAGCAACGAGAGGGGAGAGTGTTGTCTACGTACCCTAGTAGACCAAAGCGGAAGCGTTGACGCAACGTAGAGGAAGTAGTCGTACGTCTTCCCGGTCCAACCGATCGAAGCACCATTACTCGGGCACCTCCGAGTTCTTGGCACACGTTCAGCTCGATGACGCTCCCCGGGCTCCGATCCAGCAAAGCTTCGGGGAGGAGTTCCGTCAGCATGACGACGTGGTGATGATCTTGATGTTCAACCGTCGCAGGGCTTCGCCTAAGAACCGCTACAATATGACCGAGGTGGAATATGGTGGAAGGGGGGCACCGCACATGGCTAAGGAATGATCATGAAGATGAACTTGTGTGTTCTAGGGTGCCCCCTACCCCCGTATATAAAGGAGCCAAGGGGAGGGGGCGGCCGGCCAAGGAGGGCGCGCCAGGGGGGAGTCCTACTCCCACCGGGAGTAGGACTCCCTTCTTTCCTAGTTGGAGAAGGAGAAGTGGGAAAGAGGAGGAAGAGGGAAAGGAAAGGGGGGCGCCGCCCCCTCTCCTTGTCCTATTCGGACTAGGGAGGGGAGGGGCGCGCGGCCACCTCTTGCCTCCTTTCCTCTTCTCCCTTAGGGCCCATGTAGGCCCAATAACCCCCGGGGGGTTCCGGTAACCCCCCGGTACTCCGGTAAAATCCTGATTTCACCCGGAACGATTCCGATATCCAAATATAGGCTTCCAATATATGGATCTTTATGTCTCGACCATTTCGAGACTCCTCGTCATGTCCATGATCACATCCGGGACTCCGAACAACCTTCGGTACATCAAAATACATAAACTCATAATGAAACTGTCATCGTAACGTTAAGCGTGCGGACCCTACGGTTCGAGAACAATGTAGACCTGACCGAGACACGTCTCCGGTCAATAATCAATAGCGGAACCTGGATGCGCATATTGGTTCCTACATATTCTACGAAGATCTTTATCGGTCAGACCGCATAACAACATACGTTGTTCCCTTTGTCATCGGTATGTTACTTGCCCGAGATTCGATCGTCGGTATCTCAATACCTAGTTCAATCTCGTTACCGGCAAGTCTCTTTACTCGTTCCGTAATACATCATCTCGCAACTAACTCATTAGTTGCAATGCTTGCAAGGCTTATGTGATGTGCATTATCGAGAGGGCCCAGAGATACCTCTCCGACAATCGGAGTGACAAATCCTAATCTCGAAATACGCCAACCCAACATGTACCTTTGGAGACACCTGTAGAGCTCCTTTATAATCACCCAGTTACGTTGTGACGTTTGGTAGCACACAAAGTGTTCCTCCGGTAAACGGGAGTTGCATAATCTCATAGTCATAGGAACATGTATAAGTCATGAAGAAAGCAATAGCAACATACTAAACGATCGGGTGCTAAGCTAACGGAATGGGTCAAGTCAATCACATCATTCTCCTAATGATGTGATCCCGTTAATCAAATAACAACTCTTTGTCTATGGTTAGGAAACATAACCATCTTTGATTAACGAGCTAGTCAAGTAGAGGCATACTAGTGACACTCTGTTTGTCTATGTATTCACACATGTATTATGTTTCCGGTTAATACAATTCTAGCATGAATAATAAACATTTATCATGAAATAAGGAAATAAATAATAACTTTATTATTGCCTCTAGGGCATATTTCCTTCACATAGTTCCTCTTACGGCTCTCAATCTGCTGCTTCTTCCCTTCAATCATAAGAGCCTTATCTACCAACTCCTGGTAGTTGGTGAATGTTGCCACCATCAAATGCATACTCATCTCATCATTCAGCCCTTCCATAAACTTCTCCTGCTTTGCGGCAATCTGTGGCCACATCATCAGGGGCATAGCGAGATAACATGCTAAACTCATCCGCGTACTGAGCCACAATACGGTTCCCCTGGCGTAAGTTGCGAAACTCACGCTTCTTCAAATTCATGGCTCCAGTGGAGACATGGGCTGTACGGAAAGCTTGCTGAAATTGGTCCCATGTCACCGTGGCTATAGGGTAGGTGACAGTGTAATTCTCCCACCATGATGATGCTGGTCCATCCAACTGATGTGCGGCAAAACACACCTTCTCAACATCAGTACATCCTGCAGTGGTTAACTCCCTTCCAATCCCGCGGAGCCAATCATCTGCTACTATAGGCTCGGTGCTACTGGAAAACACCGGTGGCTGCAACCTAAAAAATCGGGCTAAGTTGTCAACTAGTGGTGGTGGTGGATTGCAGTTGTTGTTGTTGCCTTGGTTCTGAACTAACAACTGCATCAGGGTATTCTGCTGCTGGATCAACTGAGTGAGCTCCGGTGGGAAAGCAAAACCGGGGTCACGTCTTAGAGGCATCTGATGGGGTTTAGAGGGGAGAGATTAGAATAGAATGAGGTCTAATGAGAAGGCACTACCCATATGCACATGAGACAAACACAATCATTTCACTCACTCAATCAAGCAAGGCATACAATCGATCTGACTATCACAAAAGTGCTCGGACTACTCTAGTTACATGGTGGAATACTACTACTGATGTGGTGGTCTACTAAAAATACTCCTCGGTTGCAAACTCCATGATATCTGCTCCAGCTTCGTCTTCAAAGTCATCATCGCTCAGGTCAGAGTCGGTGTCGCCGATGATGATGTAGTCTTCCGGGAGAATCTCCTTGGGTTCTTCATCTTCTTCCACTGGTGTGGGGTCTCCCATGAATATTCCGATCTTCTTAATCAGGTCGTCATTCTTCTCCAGTAGTGTCGCAATTTCCTCCTCATATCCATCGCGTGTAGACTTAAGTTCTTCTTCCAGCTAGATGATCCTTGTCTTCGCCTTCTTCAAATCTATCATGTCTGCGCACATCTGATTCTCCTGACGTCGAATGTGCTGGTTTAACTCCTGGATGAAAGCTGCAATTGATCTATCCTTCCTGGTGCTGATCATCTCCCATTGCTCGTCTCGGCGCCCACATATCTGGTAGATAGTGTCCTTAAGCTCCTTGGGATAAACTTCTCCAATGCGTCCCATGGTGATGTGTGCTGCCATACTCTTTCCTAAACACCAGGTTGGTGCGTCGAAGGAAAATTCTATGGGCATAGTGACTGGCGTGAAGGTCCTTCCTGGAACTTGAACTTGAATCATCCATTGCTCCTCTTCTGGTAAAGTAGCGTTGGTCCCGGTGAAGCTTGGTATTCCTATGTTCAGGTACCTAGTGACTTCCTTCAGGTGTCGTCCAAAAGGTGCTTCTTCATCCGGTTGTGTAAACTTGTTCCTTGCATCCGCCATCCTAAAGAGTAGAAA
Organism: Triticum urartu; assembly: GCF_003073215.2. Lineage (NCBI taxonomy): Eukaryota > Viridiplantae > Streptophyta > Magnoliopsida > Poales > Poaceae > Triticum > Triticum urartu. The sequence continues at coordinate 169,391,279 of NC_053028.1, read as the reverse complement.
ATGGAGAGGAGTCAGAAATGAGAAGAGAATAGTGATCTAGGGATTTAGCTTAGTAGTCGTGTCCTACACTCAGCATGTGCTCTGATACCATCTTTGTAGCGACCCGACCTCAAACAGTCAAGTCTCTATGCTTCAGTGTCATCCCTGGATCGGTAATGCTGACACACACAGTACTCGAAGGTTTTATAACAGAGTAGCAATCACACACTTATTACATCGGATGTCTCAAAAGAGAACTTATTACAATAAATATGGCTTAAGGCCATCTAATACGATAACAACGGAAGGCTTGGAAGATAAAGTGAGTCCATCAACTCCAATGGCATAGCTGAGCTGCACGACAATGACCTAACGAACCTTACTCCTCGTCTGAAAAGTTTGCAACATAATACGTTACAGCTCGAAAGCGGGTCAGCACATGGAATATGCTGGCAAAGTAACACAGTAGAGCAAGAACAGAATAATGCTATCACTACATGCATATTTGGCTGGTGGAAAGCTCTATGGTTATAGTTTTTGCGAAAAGCCAATTTTTCCCTACAACAAAGGAATAGATTTTAAATTTAACTATCAAGGTAGTTGAAACATCATTGAGAAGGTTCCTCCAACTCAATCCCAATTAAAGTGGTTAACAACCCAACAGTATTAATTAAGAGTGATGAGATACTTAAGATACTCCAAGTACTAGATACTCAAGATTGTCCATAACCGGGGACACGGCTAACCATGATTAGTTTGTACACTCTGCAGAGGTTTGTGCACTTTTCCCCACAAGACTCGATCTCCTCCGTTGGATTTCTCGCACTACATGATGTTTGAGAAATGGATGACCGAGACACAGTCTTTCAGAAACATTAACTCTCTACTCCGGGTAGACCATACCAAACCTACAATCCCACTACCTGCTGATCTACCTCTTCAAGATCTTCACGTAACTTACGCAACTATGCTAGAGCCCATAATAGCTTGTGGCTGCACACGGAAGTTTCTAGCATGAATAATCTCAGTTCCCTTTGAGCCTGCGTGGCGGTCCATAGGAAGATCACACGGGTACTCCGGGATTTCCAAAAATACAGGCAACACTGGGTACTCCAGGTGCCTCAATCCACCCAGATGTAAATTTAAGTTGCCACCTTAAGTTGAACCATTAATTAACAATCTCACATCTGTCATGGATTTCACTCACCCAAACCATGTCTACGAGCATAGCATATCAATATAGGCAACGCGTAGAAGTAACTCCCAGGGGTTTGAATGTAATAGGGCAATAGGTTCTACCTCATCAACTACTTCCCAACCCACATGTTAATGACATCCTAACCATGCAATGTTTGAGGATTGGAATTAATGCATAAAAACTGGGTGATAAAGGGATATGATCAAAGTGTTACTTGCCTTGCTGACGATCCGCGTAACCTAAAGACTCCCAATAACATGCTTCGCACTCCGGGAATTCTATCGCAAACAGAAAATAGCATACATAAGCAACTAACAAAGAAGCACAGGTAAAACTCAAATAAGAAGATCTAACCAGAAAGTTCAACTTAAGAACTCCGGTTTGCAAAAAGGATCAAATCAAACGGAGCAACGGAACTCAAATGACGAAAGAAACAAGATCCGTTTACTAATCTGGACCTAGGTCAAATTTTACAGTAGCAAAACTTTTGCAATTGGTTAAGCGGAAAGAGGGTCTCGAGACGAAGATCTAGGCGCTTGAATCACCTGATTCCGACTAACGAGCGAAAAGAAAAACTAAAACGAAAATCGGATCAGAAATCACGATCAGAAATAATCGCGGATTAATCCGATAAAAGAAAACTGACGAATAGGCTAACGAACGAGCGTTCGTTATCTGTAACTAACGGGCGAAAACCATTCGTTAAAACGAACGTATGGACGAACGTCCGCTAAAAAGAAGAACCGGGAAAAACCGGCGAACCGATCTAAAAAACGAACTAGGTTTTTCTAAAAAACTGAAACAGTTTCTAAATAAAAACTGGCGGCGAACGGCTACCTCGTTAGGTCCGGTGAGACGCGGGGCTCCGGCGGGGCTGTGGCGGCGAGGACAGGCGGCGAGCGGCGACGGCGAGGCGCTGCGGGCGCGTGGCGGCGGCGGGGCGCTGTGGCGCGAGGCGGCGGCTTGCAGCAGCGGCGACGAGGCGCTGGTGGCGGCGCGGCTTGCAGCGGGCGGCGGGGTTGGCGGCGGTGGTTGGTGGTGGCGGCGGCTCAGGGCGGGAGTATATAAGGGGGGGCTCGGCTTGGAGGAGGGGCCAAGGCGGCGGCGAGGAGGAGTCCTGGCCGGACTCCTCGTCCGAGTCGGCGGAGGCGCGCGCGCGCGAGGGAAGGCGGCGGCGCGGGGTGGTTGGGCCGGCCCAGCTAGGTTTCGGCCCAGTCGGCGCTCGGGAGTTTCTTTTTAAATAATTCTGCCGAACAGAAAATAAATCCTAGAAAATAAAATAAAAAACTAAAAATGCCAAAATAAATTTTCACCGTCTAAATAAAATATTTAGAACAAGATGAACATTTTCTTGGCCCTAAAATGCAATTTTGAAAACGTGCAATTTTTTTCTAATGCAAATAAAATCCAAATAAATTCAAATAAATGATTTTAAATTTTTTCCTCCAATATTTTTATTATTTTGGAGAAGTCATATTATCTCCTCTCATATATTAATATGAAATATTTTCTGAGAGAAAAATAATTAAACCCAAAATCCTCGTTTCAATAATTGATATAAGTCAAATATGGAATTTGGGAAATCCCCAACTCTCTCCGAGGGTCCTTGAGTTGCTTAGGATTTCGAGAATCGCGAGACAAAATGCAACAAAATATGATATGCATGAATGACCTATGTATAACATTCCAAATTGAAAATTTTGGATGTTACACGGCGCCCGCGCCTCGCCGCCGCCGCTGCAGCCGCGTCGCACCGCCGCCGAGCCCCGCCGCCCCGCGAAGCCGCCGACCAATCCCGCCTCGCCGGAGCCACCTCGCCGGAGGTACTGCGCCGATCCGTCGCCGCCGGTTTTTTAGAAACCCTAGTTTTTTTAGATCAGTTCGCCGGTTTTTTTCCCGGTTCTTCTAATTAGCGGACATTAGTCCGTACTTTCGTGTTAACGAACGGTTTTCGCCCGTTAGCTACAGATAACGAACGCTCGTTCGTTAGTCTATTTGTCAGTTTTCTTTTTATCAGATTTTTCCGTGATTATTCTCGATCGCGATTTCTGATCTGATTTTTGTTTCTGTTTATATTTTCGCTCGTTAGTCAGAATAAGGCAATTCAAGCGCCTAGATCTTCGTCCCGAGACCCTCTTTCCGCTTAACCGATTTTTACAATATTTTGGTACTGTAAAATTTGACCTTAGTTCAGATTAGTAAACGGATCTTGTTTCTTTCGCCGTTTGAATTTCGCTGCTCCGTTTGATTTGATTCATTTTGCAAACCGGAGTTCTTAAGTTGAACTTTCCGGTTAGATCTTATTATTTGAGTTTTACTCGTGCTTCTTCGATTATTGCTTATGTATGATATTGTTTGTTTGCGATAGAATTCCTGGAGTGCGAAGCGTGTTATTTGGAGTCCCTAGGTTACGCGGATCCTCAGCAAGGCAAGTAACACTTTGATCATATCCCTTTACTACCCAGTTTTTATGCATTAGTTCCAATCCTCAAACATTGCATGATTAGGATGTCATTAACTTATGGGTTGGGAAGTAGTTGATGAGGTAGAACCTATTACCCTGTTACATTCAAATCCTGGGAGTTACTTCTACGCGTTTCTTATATTGCTATGCTATGCTCGTAGACGTGGTTTGGGTGAGTGAAATCCATGACAGATGTCAGATTTTTAATTAATGGTTCAACTTAAGGTGGCAACTTAAATACACATCTAGGTGGATTGAGGCACCTGGAGTACCCAGTGTTGTCTGTATTTTTGGAAAATCCCAGAGTACCCGTGTGATCTTCCTATGGACCGCCACCCAGGCTTAAAGGGAACTGAGATGATTCATGCTAGAAACTTCCGTGTGCAGCCACAAGCTATTATGGGCTCTAGCATAGTTGAGTAAGTTACGTGAAACTCTTGAAGAGGTAGATCAGCAGGTAGTGGGTTTGTAAGTTTGGTATGGTCTACCCGGAGTAGAGAGTTAATGTTTCTGAAAGACTGTGTCTCGGTCATCCATTTCTCAAACACCATGTAGTGCGAGAAATCCAACGGAGGCGATCGAGTCTTGTGGGGAAAAGTGTGCAAACCTCTGCAGAGTGTATAAACTAATCATGGTTAGCCGTGTCCCCGGTTATGGACAATCTTGAGTATCTAGTACTTGGAGTATCTTAAGTATCTCATCACTCTAAAAATAATATTGTTGGGTTGTTAATAACTTTAATTGGTATTGAGTTGGAGGAACCTTCTGAATGATGTTTCAACTACCATGATAGTAAATTTAAAATCTATTCCTTTGTTGTAGGGAAAAAAATTGGCTTTTCGCAAAAACTGTAACCATAGAGCTTTCCACCAGCCAAATATGCATGTAGTGATAGCATTATTCTGTTCTTGCTGTGCTGACCCGTTTTCGGGCTGCAACGTATTATGTTGCAGACTTTTCAGACGAGGAGTAAGGTTGGTTAGGTCGTGCCGTGCAGCTCAGCTATGCCGTTGGAGTTGATGGACTCACTTTATCTTCCAAGCCTTCTGCTGTTATCGTATTAGATGGCCTTAAGCATATTTGTTGTAATAAGTTCTCTTTTGAGACAGCCGATGTAATAAGTGTGTGATTGCTACTCTGTTATAAATCCTATGAGTATTGTGTGTGTCAGCATTACCAATCCAGGGATGACACTGAAGCACAGAGACTTGACCGTTTGAGGTCGGTTCGCTACAAAGATGGTATCAGAGCACACGCTGGGTGTAGGACATGACCACTAAGCTAAAGCCCTAGATCACTATTCTCTTCTCATTTCTGACTCCTCTCCATTTTCCAATCTTTAGGATGGCGGACGCAAGGAACAAGTTTGCACAACCGGATGAAGACACACCTTTTGGACGACACTTGAAGGAAGTCACTAGGTACCTGAACATAGGAATACCAAGCTTCACCGGGACCTACAACGCCACTTCACCAGAAGAGGAGCGACGGATGATTCAAGTTCAAGTTCCAGGAAGGACCTTCACGCCAGTCACTAAACCTATATAATTTTCCTTCGACGCACCAACCTGGAGTTTAGGAAAGAGTATGGCAGCTCACATCACCATGGGACGCATTGGAGAAGTATATCACAAGGATCTTAAGGACACTATCTACCAGATATGTGGGTGTCGAGACGAGCAATGGGAGATGATCAGCACCAGGAAGGATAGATCAATTGCAGCTTTCATCCAGGAACTAAACCAACACATTCGACGCCAGGAGAATCAGATGTGCGCAGACATGATAGATTTGAAGAAGGCGAAGACAATGATCATCGAGCTGGAAGAAGAACTTAAGTCTACACACGATGGATATGAGGAGGAAACTTCAACACTACTGGAGAAGAATGATGACCTGATTAAGAAGATCGGCATATTCATGGGAGACCCCACTCCAGTAGAAGAAGATGAAGAACCCAAAGAGATTCGTCCGGAGGACCACATCATCATCGACGACACCGACTCCGACCCAAGTGATGATGACTTCAAAGACGAAGCTGGAGCAGATATCATGGAGTCTTCCACCGATCAAAATTTGTAGATGACCACCCAATGATTAGTAGTATTCCCCCATGTATTTAGTAGTAGTTGAGCACTTTTGCGATAGTTCTAGACCGCTTGTATGCCCTTGCTTGATTGATTGAGTGAAATGATTGTGTTTGTCTCATGTGCATATGGGTAGTGCCTTCTCATTAGACCTCATTCTATTCTAATCTCTTCCATCTAAACCCATCAGATGCCTCCGAGACGTGACCCCGGATTTGCCTTCCCGCCGGAGCTCACTCAGTTGATCCAGCAACAGAACACCTTGATGCAATTGCTAGTTCAGAACCACGGTAACAACAACAACCCGCCGCCAGTGGACAACCTAGCCCATTTTCTAAGGTTACAACCGCAGGTGTTTTACAGTAGCACCGAGCCTATAGATGCTGATGATTGGCTATGCCGTATTGGAAGGGAGTTGACCACCGCAGGTTGCACAGATGCTGAGAAGGTGCGCTTTGCCGCACATCAATTGGATGGACCAGGAGCCTCATGGTGGGAGAATTACACAGCCACTTTCCCCATAGCCAACGTCACTTGGGACCAGTTTCAGCAAGCTTTCCGCACATCCAATGTCTCAACTGGAGCCATGAATCTGAAGAAGCATGAGTTTCGCAACTTACGCCAGGGGAACTGTACAATGGCTCAGTACGTGGATGAGTTTAGTAAGCTATCTCGCTATGCCCCTGACGATGTGGCCACAGATGCCACGAAGCAGGAGAAATTTATGGAAGGGCTGAATGATGAGATGAGTATGCAGTTGATGGTGGCAACATTCACCAACTACCAGGAGTTGGTAGATAAGGCTCTTATGATTGAAGGGAAGAAGCAGCAGATTGAGAGCCGTAAGAGGAACTATGGACAAGGGAGGTATAACTCAGGAGCTCAGCAGAAGCCTCGCCTAACCCCGAACTCAGCAGGACTTGTTCATAACCATGGAGGTCATAACCACACCGGAGGAGGATCGCATAACCACAATGGTACTAAGAATGGGAATGGGAACAGAGCCAATAACAATCAAAACCGCCCCAATCCAGCCACACCCGCCAAAAGAGATTTAAGTCACGTTACTTGCTTCAAGTGCGGGAAGACTGGACACTATGCCATGGAGTGCCCTGAAGGAAAGAATGGAAACAGAAATGGGAGCGCTGGGAAGAAGCCCAATCCATTCAACAAAGGACAAGTGAACCACGTTAACATGGAGGAGGTTGAAGAGCAGCCAAACGCGGTTATAGGTAAGTTTTTGGTTAAGTCATTTACCGCTCTCGTTCTTTTTGATACTGGTGCATCGCATTCATACATATCAAGGGGATTCGTGGATAAGTTTAAACTACCAACCCAAACCCTTAGTACCCCTCTCTTAGTGAGTTCACCTGGAGCAGAGTATATGGCTAGTCGATGGTGCGACCAGATACCCTAACCATTGGCACCCATGCGACCTAATTATCTAGGAGTCACAAGGATTGGATGTGATATTAGGCATGGACTGGATGTCAAAGTATGGAGGAAGCATTGACTGTGCTAGTAAGTCGATTTATCTCACCACCCTGGAGGGAAAAAGGATTAAGTATGTATCTAGGCATGTGCCTAGGAGGAGCCAATTGAATACCCTCACGGGAGTTGTTCGGGAGGAAGTGCCTGTAGAGAGGGATTACCCGAATGTTTTTCCAGAGGAGTTACCAGGCATGCCACTGGATCGAGACATCGAGTTTTTTATAGAGCTATTGCTAAGGATAGGGCCAATATCCAAGAGACCCTATCGGATGCCCGCAAATGATCTGGAAGAGATTAAGAAACAGATCAAGGAGTTATTGGAGAAAGGTTACATTCAAAGAAGTTCATCACCTTGGGGAGCCCAAGTGCTTTTGGTTGAGAAGAAGGATAAATCCCTAAGAATGGTTGTTGATTATCGGGCCTTGAATGAAGTGACGATAAAGAACAAGTACCCACTGCCGATGATCAATGATCTGTTTGATCAGCTGCAAGGAGCTAAGGTGTTTTCGAAGATCGATTTGCGAACAGGATACCATCAGTTGAAGATTCGAGAGAAAGATATACCAAGGACAGCATTCACCACGCGTTACGGATTATATGAGTACACGGTCATGTCGTTTGGACTGACCAACGCCCCTGCCTATTCCATGAGCATGATGAACAAGGTGTTCATGGAATATTTGGACAAGTTTGTTGTGGTGTTTATTGATGATATTATGGTATACTCGAAGAATGAAGAGGAGCACAAGGAGCATTTGCGTTTAGTTCTCGAGAAACTCAGGGAACTCCAGTTGTATGCCAAGTTCAGCAAATGCGTGTTTTTGTTGAAGGAAGTCGGATTCCTTGGACATGTTATATCAGGAGAAGGTATAGCAGTAGACCCTAGCAAGGTTCAGTCAGTCACTGAATGGTTGGCACCCACTTTAGTAAGCGAGATCCGCAGTTTTCTTGGACTCGTAGGATACTATCAGAGATTCATTGAGAATTTTTCCAAGATTTCGAAGCCAATGACTGAATTATTGAAGAAGGATACTAAGTTTAAATGGACGGAAGACTGCGAGGCAAGTTTCCAGGAGTTGAAGAAACATTTGACTACAGCCCAAGTGCTGACACTGCCAGATATACATAAGGATTGCCAAGTGTATTGTGACGCCTCTCGCTTGGGACTTGGATGTGTGCTTATGCAGGATGGAAGAGTTGTTTCGTATGCCTCGCGACAACTAAAACCTCACGAGTTGAATTATGCCACGCATGATTTGGAGTTAGCAGCTGTAGTGCATGCATTGAAGACTTGGAGACATTACCTTATTGGAAACCGTTGTGATGTGTACACGGATCATAAGAGTTTGAAGTACATCTTCACACAGAAGGAACTGAACCTTAGGCAGAGGAGATGGTTGGAGCTTATAAAGGATTATGACATGAAGCCTCACTATCATCCAGGAAAGGCCAATGTCGTAGCAGACGCCTTGAGTCAAAAGAGTTATGCTAATGTCCTTGAAGGTAAGGGATTGCCGAAGGAGTTAGTAGAGGATATTATGGAACTTCGATTGGAGATTGTTCCAAGAGGTTTTGTTGCAACAATGGAGGTTCAGTCTACATTGTTGGGCAAGATTCGAGAAGCTCAGAAGGATGACAAAGAGATTTCCGAGATAAAGGAGAAAATGAGCAAAGGAAAGGCCAAAGGTTTTCGTGAAGATGAGCACGACACCTTATGGTTTGAGGACCGAGTTTATGTGCCCAATGACCCAAGGATCAGGAAGTTAATACTACAGGAGGCTCATGATTTGCCATACTCGATACACCCCGGAAACACCAAGATGTATTTGGATTTGAAGAAACGTTTCTGGTGGACGGGTACGAAGAAGGATATTGCCGAGTATGTAGCCGTATGTGATGTATGTCAGAAAGTAAAGGCAGAGCATCAAAAGCCGGCATGATTGTTACAGCCTATGCCGATACCCGAATGGAAGTGGGATAAACTTGGCATGGACTTTATCACCGGATTGCCCAGAACCAAATCAGGATATGATTCCATATGGGTAGTAGTCGATCGCTTGACCAAAGTGGCTCACTTTATCCCAGTGAAAACCACTTATACAAGTGCGAAGTTGGCCAAGATATATATGTCTAGGATCGTATGTCTGCATGGAGTTCCGAGGACCATTGTATCAGATAGAGGAACATAGTTTACTTCAAAGTTTGGCATCAGTTACATCAGACTTTGGGAACGAGATTGGAGTTCAGTATAGCATTTCACCCGCAGACGGATGGACAGACCGAGAGAGTCAATCAGATTCTGGAGGACATGTTGAGAGCCTGTGCGCTAGATTATGGATCTAGTTGGGATGACAATTTGCCTTACGCAGAGTTCTCACGCAACAATAGCTACCAAGCCAGTTTGAAGATGGCACCGTTCGAAGCCTTGTATGGACGAAGGTGCAGAACGCCGTTGATGTGGGATGAAGTAGGAGACCGATAGTTGTTTGGACCAGACTTAATCAAGGAGTCTGAGGAGAAGGTTAAGTTGATTCGTGATAGACTGAAGATTGCTCAGTCCAGGCAGAAGAGTTATGCAGACTCAAAACGCAAGGAGGTAACCTATGAAATTGGAGATAGAGCATATCTGCGAGTATCGCCTTTGCGAGGAGTGAAACGATTTGGAGTTAAGGGAAAGTTAGCTCTGAGATTTGTAGGACCGTATCGTGTTTTCGAACGGATGGGAGAAGTTGCCTCCAAGTTGGAGTTACCTGAAGGACTGTCAGGAGTTCATGACGTGTTCCACGTTTCACAGTTGAAGAAGTGTCATGCTGAGATGGCCGATATACCATTAAGAGATACAGTACCCTTGGAGGCGATTCAGTTGGACAGTGATTTGACTTGTGAGGAAAAGCGAGTTAAGATTCTTGAGTTTGCTAGCCGAGTCACCCGTAGCAAGGTTATCAAGTTTTGTAAAGTTTGGTGGAGCCACCACACCGAGGATGAAGCCACCTGGGAACGAGCGGATGATCTTTGCAAAGACCACCCACACCTATTTTCTAGCCAACCCAAATCTCGAGGGCGAGATTCATCTTAAGGGGGTAGGTTTGTAACATCCCAAATTTTCAATTTGGAATGTTATACATTGGTCATTCTTGCATATCATATTTTATTGCATTTTCGTTCTGCGATCCACGAAAATCCTAAGCAACTCAAGGACCCTTAGAGAGAGTTGGGGATTTCCCGAATTTCATATTTGATTTTCATCAAATATGGAAACGAGGATTTTTGGTTTTAATTATTTTTCTCTCTGAAAAGTATTTCATATTAAAATACATGAGAGGAGATAATATGACTTCTCGAAAATAACTGATATATTGGAGGAAAAACATTAAAATCATTTATTAGATTTTATTTGGATCTTAATTGCATTAGAAAATTGCCCATTTTCAAAATTGTATTTTAGGGCCAAGAAAATGTTCATCTCGTTCTAAATATTTTATTTAGACGGTGAAAATTTGTTTTGGCATTTTTAGATTTTTATTTTATTTTCTAGGATTTTTTCTGTTGGGCGGAATTGTTTTTAAAAAAACTTCCAAGCGCCGACTGGGCCAAAACCCAGTCGGGCCAGCCCAACCGCCCCCGCGCCGCCGCCTTCCTTCGCGCGCGCGGGCCGCCGCCGACTAGGACAAGGAGTCCGACCGGGACTCCTCCTCGTCGCCGCCTTGGCCCCTCCTCCAAGCCGCCCCCCTTTACATACTCCTCCCCCTGAGCCGCCGCCACCACCAAGCACCGCCGCCAGCCGCGCCGCCGAGCCCCGCCCCGAGCCGCGCCGCCGCCTCCCGCCGAGCCCCGCCGCCCCGCGAAGCCGCCGCCCAATCCTGCCTCACCGGAGCCACCTCGCCGGAGGTACCGCGCCGATCTGTCGCCGCCGGTTTTTTCAAAAACCGCCCGGTTGTTTTAGAAACCCTAGTTTTTTTAGATCGGTTCGCCGGTTTTTTCCCGGTTCTTCTAATTAGCGGACGTTCATCCGTACGTTCGTGTTAATGAACGGTTTTCGCTTGTTAGTTACAGCTAACGAACGAACGCTCGTTCGTTAGTCTGTTCGTCAGTTTTCTTTTTATCAGATTTTTCCGCGATTATTCTCGATCACGATTTCTGATCCGATTTTCGTTTCTGTTTATCTTTTCGCTCGTTTGTCGGAATCATGCGATTCAAGCACCTAGATCTTCGTCTCGAGACCCTCTTTCCGCTTAACCAATTTGAACAAGATTTCGGGACTGTAAAATTTGACCTTAGTTCAGATTAGTAAACGGATCTTATTTCTTTCGCCGTTTGAGTTTCGTTGCTCCGTTTGATTTGATTCTTTTTGCAAACCGGAGTTTTTAAGTTGAACTTTCCGGTTAGATCTTCTTATTTGAGTTTTACCCGTGCTTCTTCGATTGTTGCTTATGTATGCTATTGTTTGTTTGCGATAGAATTCCCGGAGTGCGAAGCGTGTTATTTGGAGTCCCTAGGTTACGCGGATCCTCAGCAAGGCAAGTAACACTTTGATCATATCCCTTTATCACCCAGTTTTTATGCATTAGTTCCAATCCTCAAACATTGCATGATTAGGATGTCATTAACTTGTGGTTGGGAAGTAGTTGATGAGGTAGAACCTATTACCCTGTTACATTCAAACCCTGGGAGTTACTTCTACGCGTTGCTTATATTGCTATGCTATGCTCGTAGACGTGGTTTGGGTGAGTGAAATCCATGATAGATGTGAGATTGTTAATTAATGGTTCAACTTAAGGTGTCAACTTAAATACACATCTAGGTGGATTGAGGCACCTGGAGTACCCAGTGTTGTCTGTATTTTTGGAATATCCTGGAGTACCTATGTGATCTTCCTATGGACCGCCACCCAGGCTCAAAGGGAACTGAGACGATTCATGCTAGAAACTTTCGTGTGCAGCCACAGGCTATTATGGGCTCTAGCATAGTTGAGTAAGTTACGTGAAACTCTTGAAGAGGTAGATCAGTAGGTAGTGGGTTTGTAGGTTTGGTATGGTCTACCCGGAGTAGAGAGTTAATTTTTCTGAAATACTGTGTCTCGGTCATCCATTTCTCAAACACCATGTAGTGCGAGAAATCCAACGGAGGCGATCGAGTCTTGTGGGGAAAAGTGTGCAAACCTCTGCAGAGTGTATAAACTAATCATGGTTAGCCGTGTCCCCGGTTATGGACAATCTTGAGTATCTAGTACTTGGAGTATCTTAAGTATCTCATCACTCTAAAAATAATATTGTTGGGTTGTTAATCACTTTAATTGGGACTAAGTTGGAGGAACCTTCTCAATGATGTTTCAACTACCATGATAGTAAATTTAAAATCTATTCCTTTGTTGTAGGGGAAAATTGGCTTTTCGGAAAAATTGTAACCATAGAGCTTTCCACCAGCCAAATATGCATGTAGTGATAGCATTATTCTATTCTTGCTCTACTGTGTTACTCTGCCAGCATATTCCATGTGCTGACCCGTTTTCGGGCTGCAACGTATTATGTTGCAGATTTTTCAGATGATGAGTAAGGTTCGTTAGGTCGTGCCGTGCAGCTCAGCTATGCCGTTAGAGTTGATGGAATCACTTTATCTTCCAAGCCTTCCGCTGTTATCGTATTAGATGGCCTTAAGCCATATTTATTGTAATAAGTTCTCTTTTGAGACATCCAATGTAATAAGTGTGTGATTGCTACTCTGTTATAAATCCTTCGAGTACTGTGTGTGTGTCAGCATTACCGATCCAGGGATGACACAGAAGCACAGAGACTTGACCGTTTGAGGTCGGATCGCTACACTATGCCATGGCACCGCCTATCGCGGCGGTAAACACTTAGCTCGATGCCTACCGACGCTGCCAGGCTGCTGGCAAAGCCCACCGCATTTTGCCACTTCCGCTTGCTACCGCCTATCGCCATCAACTTTCTCGACACTGCTCGCTGTTGACCCAGCTCCGTTCGGTTGGGGAATCTACCGTACCGAGGGTTCTTTCTCATGGACGACAAGGTAACTAATTTAATGAGATATTATCTCATCTCTTATCCCAGTTCATCTGCCTCCTTTAATCACTCGGCGGAAATCACCATGAATTCATTTTTATTCGAGCTGATTTGAGTGTTTTCTTTCATTCATAGAATGTACAGTGCGCCAACACTTCAGGACTTGGCGACCGCCGCTAGAGATTCCATCTTATCCTACCAGATAACTTAAGGACGTGCGTGGTATGTTCAATCTCACCCTAAATCGGTTGACATGGCCTACTTTCCAGAACATATTCTAAATATTGCTTCATTTGGATAAAAGGTGTCGCATGCACCATGTATGTCAAAGGGGATTTTCCCCCTCTTCTTTCTATATTAGGCAAATTAATGATGTGTTGTTCTTTTGGTTACTCTCATATTTCCATGACATCATGTTTACCCTATCTGTTTAATTATAGACTTTTGTCCTTCGATTTCAAATGTTGTACAGTTCTTTCAATTTGGGCCCATATTTGCATGTTACCATATTTTCTTTAACAATCCTACCATTTTCTGCAGGACATCCCTCGCTATGCAACAGATTATGTAGTGCACAATTTTTCCCTTTACATGCATCAAGGCTCCACAAATGTCATACTGCACACAAACCATGGATTTACAATCGTTGCTACTATAAGACTTGATGGATGTGGTGACTCCTATTTTGGCACTGGCTTTTGGAATGAAATTGCAAAATTTTATGTACTAAAAGTTGGCACTAAAATTGCACTTCACATAGAAGGGCCTGGTCATGAGATATATGCTAACTTCCCCGACAAAATCATCCGTCCAGACTTTGTTTGAAGTAAGTTTTCTTTTCAACTATCTGCATATGTTGACTTACCCAGCAATGTCAAATGAATTGTGTAGTATTTAAGCAACCAATTTTTAATCCCTTTTCTTACTATATCCCTACCTAATAACTTCTAGTTACCAATACACTTTTCTATTTCCCTATTTTAACTAAATATTCCATGTACTCCCATTTCTATCAGAAAGCGCCGCTGACAAGGAGACTCCGGAGGTGGAGAATGGGGCTGCCAACAAGCAGAGGTGGAGAATGGGGCTGCCCCGGTATCGTATCATCCCATTATCTTTTGCCTTTACTTATATTAGTTCGATCTTTTGCTTTAGTTGAATAAAAGTTTAGTTCGATCCTTTCTTTTCGCGAGTTTTCTTAGTGATCTATCCTTGTAATCGTCTGCAAGATATATAATAAAGTTTAGTTTGAGGTTTTGCTTTCTTTACTTTCATGTTGCAAATTAAAAGAAAAGAAATAAGGAAGAAAAGGAGAAATGAAATAAATAAAAGGAAAGAAATTATGAAAAAGATCATATACCAATCTTATGGTAGGTGATGGAACCACATAAGGAAAAGTATAAGTAGAAAAATTTATTATAGATTGACAAACATAGCATTAGTTAATGATGCAACTCATGAAAGAATTAATAAGTGAAGAGAAGATTCACATATAAATATAGTATCCTAGAAATCTTTTGTGATTGTGAGCCCTCATCAAAATATTATATGCCAAAATTGTTGACGTTGGACAAGGAAGACAACCTAATGATTCATGTTTGTTTATATTCACATAGAAGTCATATTGTCATGGATCCTTTAACATGTGGTGCTTCCCCCTATCTTTGCTAGCAAAAACTTCCGCACTAAGTAGAGATACTACTTGTGCATTCCAAAACCCTTAAACCCAAATCTTATTTTCAAGAGTCCACCATACCTACCTAGGGATTGAGCAAGATCCCTTAAGTAAGTTGTCATCGGTGCAAACAGGCAATAAAAATTGCTTCTAAAAGTGTGAGATCATTTAGTGTAAGAGAAAATTGTGACGCCCCAAGACCGGTTCTCCAGATGCCTTCCATGTATTCCGAGTTTCCCTATGTGTTTTATTTGCTTGCTCTATTTTATTTGTGCCTCGCATCATCATCGTCCAGAGCCACGGACATGGCGACAACTCAGGCGCCGACCCCGCCTCCTCTGCTCGCCTGTTCCCGGTCCTCCACCGGCAGGAACCCAGCCACCGCCGTGACCAAGCTCTCCCCCGCGACACCACTTCTGCATCAGCATGCTCAGCCGTGACGCTCTCTGCTTCACCCTGCATCGAACGACAGGAGCTAGTGCCTCGACCGCTCCCGTTGACCGCGCCCCGCCTGCATCGCCATGGACGACCCAAAGCTCCTGCAGCCGCTACTTCCTAGCTTCTCCCCTACTTCTCCGACTTCGTCCTCAGTCGGACAGCAAACACCGGCCTTCAACCCCGATACCTGACCCAGCCATCTTCGGTTGCTACCCCTTCACGGCCAGCATGCATAAGAGCTCCACCCACCTTGCTGCCCCGCTGGCCTCGTCGCCCCTCTTGTCGCTTCCAAGACGCGGCAACTAGGAACACCCAAGGACGCCTTCGTGGTTTTCGCCAAGTTCGACCACCGCTGAACGAGGGGTTTTTGCCTTTCTCATTTTGGATACGCCAAGTTCCTCGTAGATCCACCGATGCCTAGTACGACTACAGGACCGGAACGCAAGTTCCACAATGACCTTGTACCACTACCGTCACAAGAACCAAGAATGGCGGGAGTCCGAAGACCCCAAGTACCACGACAATTGACGCTTAGTACCACTACATTTGCCGTGTACATCTACCGTCGCCAGAGACCCATGTAGCACAAACGCCAAGTTCCACTACCGTCGCCCCGACGACATCGGATGTGTCAAGTTCCTCTCCGAGATGTGTACCACTACTTCCAGTACCATCGCGAGAACGTCTCTCCCATCTATGCCGCATCGAACTCGTTCCACCCCAAAAACGCACGCTTCGAAGGTATAACCGCCAAGAAAACCGCCGTGAACGATTGCAGGTGTGATGTATGAGTTGAACCACATGTTTGCGCCGCATGCGATTGTTCTTTGCGATGCCCCTCTATTGCCATGACACCAACACATGGGAACCTGGTTTCCGGGATCACCCCACCATCCTTGCATGACACGTTCACGCCCACTTCCTTTTGCATCGGTATCTACATGCGCTACCGGAACCGATATGTTGCTGTGACATCATTTTCAGATTCGTCGCCATGACACTCTTTCTTTCCACCACGGTGAAAAATGCTTCATAACATTCTCATGTCAATATTCTCATAAAATTGCATAAAACTTGCATATGCCATCCTCATCATGATAACAACATCTAAAATGTTTAAAATTGTTGTTTGCATTAAAAATTGCTAAATGACATGTGGGGACTTACCAGAATTGTTGTTTGTTATTTCCGGCCTCACATAAACTTTCCTATATAGGTAGTTCAATTATGCTTCACCTCTTGCCATGTTTAACAACATTTAATATTGTTGGGTACATAAACAGGAGAGAACTAAATAAATGAATGTGGTGTTTTGTCAATATGCAACTCGTTGTATATTGATCTCCACTTAATTTGTAGTATTTTTTGTTGCACTTTGTCATACCATGCCTCATTAAACCGGACATGCATCATACTTGATTGTGCATCATGCCATGCTTATGTGATGGTGTTTACCATGATGTTTGCTTCTTTCCAGTTGTGCTTCGCCTTGATAGTTTTGGTTACGTTGCGATTGTGAGGGTCCGTTCGACTACGCTGGTTCATCTTCTTCATGCATCCGATCTTCTTCCTAGCGGGATTTCAGGAAAGATGACCGTTACTCTGGATACCACTACTATCTTTGCTTTGCTAGTTATCTCGGTGCTATCGCTATGTTGCGCTACCTACCACTTGTTTATCAAGCCTCCCAATATGCCTTGAAACAGCCTCTAACATTTTTCCACCATCTTAGCAAATCGTTGTTTGGCTATGTTACCGCTGTGCTCAGCCCCTCTTATAGCATTGCTAGTTGCAGGTGCAGTTGTAGTTGTTCCATGTTGGGACATGGATGTCATGGGATATCACAATATCTCTTATTTAATTAATGCATCTATATACTTGGTAAAGGGTGGAAGCCTTAACCTTTTGCATGGTGTTTCGTTCCACTCTTGCCGCCTTAGTTTCCGTCATACTAGTGTTATGTTCCTTGATTTTGCGTCCCTAACATGATGAGGGTTTATGGGCCCCTCTTGATAGTTCGCTTTGAATAAAACTCTTCCAGCAAGGCCCAACATTGGTTTTACCTTTTGCTCAACATAATAACTTAACATGATAATAAACTTGACGCATAGGGAGTTAGCGCTACCTGGGGTTCGTTATTCAATATAATACAGGGGGCCAGTGCTGATGGTGTTAGTCCCAAATGGGCAGACTGTGGGGCTGCCTCGGGGAAACCCGAGGTATTTGGTATATACCTATAGGCTGACCCATCTGGACGTGGCCTGAGACGAGATACGCGCGGCTACTATCAGGGTGTCGGCACGTCGGGAGGTCTTGCTGGATTAGTTTTACCATTGTCGAAATGTCTTGTGCACCGGGATTCCGAGTCTGATCGGAGGATCCCGCGATGGAGGATTGTCTCCGCGGATCATGAGCTTGTCATGGGCTAAGTTGGGACACCCCTGCAGGGTTTAAACTTTCGAAAGCCGTGCCCGCAGTTATGTGGAAGATGGGAGTTTTTAATATCCAGTTGTAGAGAACTTGATACCAGATTTGGATTAAAGTACACCAACCGCGTGTGTAACCGTGACTGTCTCTTTTCTACGAGGTTCAGGAAGAGAACATGGTTGGTTTATGATTGAACGTAAGTAGTTCAGGATCCCTTCTTGATCTTTACTAGTTTGCGACCGTTTGTGTAGTTTCTCATCTTACTCTTGTACTCGTAAGTTAGCCACCATACAATGCCTAGTGCTGCTGCAACCTCACCACTTATCCTTTCCTTACCCATTAAGCTTTGCTAGTATTGATACCCATGGTAATGAGATTGCTGAGTCCTCGTGGCTCACAGATTACTACAACAACAGTTGCAGGTACATGTAAAGCGATGATTTGACACGAGTGCGATGCTTGCTTGTTTGGAGTTCTTCTTCTTCTTCTTCGATCAAGGGATAGGTTTAGAGTCGGGGAGCCTGGGCTAGCAGGGTGGATGTCGTTCTTCTTTTTCGTTTGATTTCATCCGTAGTCGGATCCTGCTCTTCTGTATGATGGTTGCTATGTATTGATGTATTGTTGTATGAATGTTGTAACTTGTGGCGAGTGTAAGCCTTTTTCTTGTATTCTCATCTATTCATTACATGGTATGTTGTAATGATATCCACCTTGCTATGCGCTCGAAATGCGGTTGTGCCCCAATCGTGAATTCATCACGTGATTGGGATAGAATCACATCTTGGGCGCTACAAGTTGGTATCACAGCCTTACCGACTTTAGGAGCCCCCTTGATTGATCGAACCGCTACCGTTGTTGAGTCCAGAAGAAAACTATTTTTGAGTCTAGTTATATCAGAGAGTAGGAATCCTTTTTACTCATCAGCCCCTTCGTCGCTCTGGTGAGGAATCATGACGTAGGTGTTTTCCCACTCTTATATCCTTTTTCACTTAAATTTTTTAGGATCACGCGGGTATTGTTGGATCGTTGCGATATCATTGTGATGGGGATTCTGTCTTGGTGCCTCCTGACATTTAGGGGTTGTGGCAGTGTCCCAGGGAGTTGAGCTCCAAGGTGTTTTCGTCACAGTGTTTATCGTTTCAGTTCTGGAATACCAGAGTTCGCCGACATCGAAAACGCTTCTATACTCTTTGTGGTGAGAGTAGTTTGATGACACCCAGTACTGGGAGGCGATCTGATGTATTGCCACATCTAGTATATCGGATGTTTTTGAAGGTCTGAGGTACATGATTTCCGAGGTTTTGTTGGTTATGTGTTGACTTATGGATACAGTTGGAGTGTAGGATTTGTTAGTTGTGTGAGATATTTGTGCCTCCCTGTATCCCCAACACCAATTTGCATAACCAGAGAATTTCGGGAGTTTATAGGTGGGAATTCAAGTAGTTACCTAGGATATCTTTCCGATAGATGCATGATATGAGATTGGGGTTCGACATCTAGTGGTCCGCCTGTCCACGGTTGGTTTTACAGTGGTATCGTTGTGTCTTAAAGAGTCCTTGGCTATGCTGACTCGGGGACGCTTCGTATGTCATGTGCACTGCCTTGTACATGATGGTGTTGTACGATCGAGCCCATGCGGGCCCCACCATGAAAATTTCGAAAGAAATCTCTCACATATGTTTGCTTTTGTCTTATTCTACAAGCCCAATCCTTTGCTTTGTTTTGATTTGTGGTATTCGAGTTGCTTCAATGTCAAGTGTTGAATCCATACCTTTCCTAAGCGGTGTTCTCGTGTTTCTATGTGAATACTAATCCTTCTTGATCATCGAGGTTGTCATGTTGATTCTTTTCCAACCGGCGTGCTTCTCTTCAAGTGGATCCGATCATTTCAACATTCGCGAGATCAATTCTAAGTTTTCTCAATGGTGTTTGTTTTATCCGTCTGAAGTTGCCTTTGTTTTCCTACCATCCCACCCTTTTTATTCAAGGTCTCAGATTTCTTAATCAAGTATCCATCTTTTGGATGTGAAGCTTCTTCGTTCTTTCCGTCAATGTTCGTACCCGGTGATTATCATGAAGATGGTCAAGAGTTTCAAGTTTATCATTCTTCGTTATTTTTTCTTCTCCGGTGGATTCAATTAAAGCTTTCGGTGTTGATCATATTCATTTCTTTGTTTCAAATGCTTTCTCATGCCGATGCACCTCTTAATCATTCACTTCTCGCTATTCATTTGTTTCGGAGTGCTGAAGATATCTCAGAAGGCTCGTCTTTTCATTCAAGATCTGTTCAACCTATTTCAAGGTTGTTATCTCATTCAAGTCATTTAATTCAACCGGTGCAATCTCCCTTTCGAGTAATCGTACAACGGTGTATCTTTGAGTGGGTCCTAACCCATAGGTCTTTTCCTAGGATCTTACCGACTCTTCTAATTTTTTTTCTGAAGTTATTCTCATATTCTTTTCAAAGTGTGACGTAAGAATTGATTCCATCAGTCATATGCCTCCTTCAAGATTGCTTTCAAATTATTTTCATCTTTGGCTCAATCTTTCTATTCTTCATTCCGGAGTGCCTCAACAAATCATGGCGGTGTTTCTCGTCATCATTCTCATATTTGAAGACCGAAGAAGAGTTTCTATTAAATCCTTGTCCATTCTCTTGAAGATTCATAGTTCAAGCTTGATGCCATCCTCTCATAATTGTTTTGATTGTGATAATTCTTTTCATACCCATCTAAAGCATTTCGGGAGTCTTTTTGTTTTGATTCTCCGAAGGCCATTATTTTTTGGGTATAATTATTCATTCTCAGTTTTCAACTTTGTTCTCCAACTATTCTATATTGAAGCCTCTTCGTTCATCTCCGTATTCTTCCGGTGCATCGTTCAAGTATTATCTAGCCATCTCATGATCTCTTCGTTCTCTTGTATCTAATTCCCTCAAGTATCTTTGTTCATTTCTAATTCTTACCAGCGATTCATTCTCTTTCTTCATCGTTTTCAATTTTATGTCGGTGCATTCAAGGTTCCTCTTCCTTTAACATCACATCATTTCATTCGTTCTTTCAAATCCTACTAGTGCTTCGTTGAAGACCGTCCCAAGTTTTGTCTATCTCTATTTAATCATTTTCAATGAGAATAAGTGGCATGCCAAATCTGTTGCATGTCATGAATTAAAGTTGATGAAGGGTAAGCATGACATAATTCTTATTCTTATTTCATCGAGGTGATTTAATTATTTATCCTGGAGGCGCATCAAAACCCTCAGTTCAAGTGTTTCATATTTTCCTTTCTGGAGTTCCAAGTTTTCTTGGTTATATCGTCGCAAAGATCCATCTAAATCATTGCATGGCTTCAATCTTATTCTTTCAAACCTTCATGTCTTTTCTACCATCTTTTCATTACTGGAGTTCTTCATGGAGACTCTACATGGTGGTTCATCAAGGATATAAGTCATTCTCGAAGTGTTCGTCAAGACTCTTGTTCAAGGAGCTCAAGTATCCTTCATCTTGCATTCCAAAGTGCAATTCTTCTACACTATCTTTTGAGGTGGTGTTATATCATTCTTGATAATTTCCCTTCATGGTCCAAGATTCACAAGTTGTCAAGAATGAGATATTTTAAATCCATCATTTTCTCTTCGTTCAGGACTTCATTTCAACCAATCAATTTCTTCGTTGGAGGTTATCTTGGTATAGATTTCACCTAAAGCCTTTCTTAAGTAAAGTTGCTATTATGGTGCTTATCAACAATCCAAGTTTTCTCCCATCCGCTCGGTGAAAGAAGTGTTTCATCTCTTTGTCGATCAACAATAAGCAATTGTTTCCGTTAGTGGCAGAATTATTGTCAAGTTTTGAGATGTTTACGTAAGCCCATGTGAACCACATCTTTTCGTTGTTTTCGACAACTCCGTTCAACCCTTCTCCTAAGGATGCTCTTTAAAATTCATTTGAGGTAGAAGATTTTGTTTTCTTCTCTGTTCTTCTGATTCCATTCTTACATTTGTTCTAGAGGCATTGTGACGTTACTCTCTTCGACCCATCATCTCATTTTGTAAATATCATATTCTTTTCCTTGCTTATCCATTTAGTAGGAGTGTTGTGTCCTCTGCTCAAGTTCTTTTCATCTTATCAAGTGTTGCATCTCTTTTCAACCGGAGTGTTGTCCGAATTTGTTTTTCCTTGTTCCTTGTTTATCTCGTTTCAACCAGAGTGGTTTCAATTCCTTATTGTCCATTGTTCTCGTCATTCATAACTTTGGAACCTCCAAGGTTCACATGGTGTTCCTTGTTTCTCTTTTCTACCAGAGTGCTCTCAATTGTGTTCAACTCTGTTGTATTCTTTCTTTCAATTTTTTTCAACCTCTCAAGGTGTAACGCCCCAAGACCGGAGCTTCAGATGCCTTCCAGGGTTTCCGAGATTCGTTGTGTGATTTGTTTTTGCTTGTTGAATTCATCATTGCGTCATGTGCATTGCAACATGTCATCATGCCATCATGTCATAAATCTTTTGCATCTCACTTAAATAAATTGCATAGATCGTTGATCTATTTAAATTGAGGGAACTCACATGGTGGTTTCTATTCAAAATACACCCTCCCAATATTTAGGGAGCTAGTATAAATTATTCCATTAATTTGGAGTTATCTGCAACCCACTTGCATGTTAAATCCTTGACCTTTCCTTCTTCAGATTTTTGACTCTCAAACTTTGTCGATAATTCTTTTGTCCTTTTTCCAAGCTCCACCAAAAATCCGAACATTTTTGGCCACAGCAAACCTAGTCCCAATTCAAAACCATTTGAATTATATTCAAATGAATTTGAATTTAATTCCTGCAATCTTGCCACTTCTATTTTTCTGTGGTCATGCTTATTTTTATGAGTCCAGGAAAATTGTCCTCCTGCTCAAATTCTTTTCCCTAACCCCCCTTCTTTTTCCTTTCTCTCCAATTCTTTTTTGTTAAAGAAGAAAGAGAGGAGAGAGGAGCCCAACAGCCTAGCAGGCCACGAGGCCCGACCAGCGGCCCATCTAACCCACCTCTCCTAGCCCAGCCGAACGAGGCCAGCCAGCTAACCTTTTGGCCCAAGGCCCCCTCCCTCCTAACCCTACCCGATCCCCTCCTCTCTCTCGTTTTCCCCTCGCGCCGCCAGGAGACAACGAGCGCGTGCCTAACGCTCGATCCCCACGCTGCTCTGCTGCATCCCGTTCCCCTTTGCCTCCTCGACGCCTCTCAGCTGCCACCTCATCTCGCAGGCCCGCCGTCGCCGTCCGCCGCTTCCCCGACATCCTCATTGCCGCTTCACCCGAGCCCCAACCCTGGCGACCAGGCGCCCCTGCAGTCTCCCTCCTGCCTGCATCGCCGCCTTCACCTCGCCAGGAGGCCGACGACCGCCCCCCCTTCCTTGTTCCTTGTTTATCTCGTTTCAACCAGAGTGGTTTCAATTCCTTATTGTCCATTGTTCTCGTCATTCATAACTTTGGAACCTCCAAGGTTCACATGGTGTTCCTTGTTTCTCTTTTCTACCAGAGTGCTCTCAATTGTGTTCAACTCTGTTGTATTCTTTCTTTCAATTTTTTTCAACCTCTCAAGGTGTAACGCCCCAAGACCGGAGCTTCAGATGCCTTCCAGGGTTTCCGAGATTCGTTGTGTGTTTTGTTTGCTTGTTGCATTCATCATTGCATCATGTGCATTGCATCATGTCATCATGCCATCATGTCATAAATCTTTTGCATCTCACTTAAATAAATTGCATAGATCGTTGATCTATTTAAATTGAGGGAACTCACATGGTGGTTTCTATTCAAAATACACCCTCCCAATATTTAGGGAGCTAGTATAAATTATTCCATTAATTTGGAGTTATCTGCAACACCCACTTGCATGTTAAATCCTTGAACCTTTTCCTTCTTCAGATTTTTGACTCTCAAACTTTGTCGGATAATTCTTTTTGTCCTTTTTCCAAGCTCCACAAAAATCGAACATTTTGGCCCACAGCAAACCTAGTCCCATTCAAAACCATTTGAATTATATTCAAATGAATTTGAATTTAATTCCTGCAATCTTGCCACTTCTATTTTTTCTGTGGTCATGCTTATTTTTATGAGTCCAGGAAAATTGTCCTCCTCCTCAAACTCTTTTCCCTAATCCTCCTTCTTTTCCTTTCTCTCTATTTCTTTTCGGTTAAAGAAGAAAGAGAGGAGAGAGAGCCCAACAGCCTAGCAGGCACACGAGGCCCGACCACGGGCCCATCTAACCCACCTGTCCTAGCCAGCCGAACGAGGCCAGCCAGCTAACCTTTTGGCCCAAGGCCCACTCCCCTCCTAACCCTACACCGATCCCCTCTCTCTCTCGTTTTTCCCCTTGCGCCGCCAGGAGATAGCGAGCGCGTTCCTCAAGCCCGATCCCCACGCTGCTCTGCTTCATCTCGTTCCCCTTTGCCTCCTCGATTCCTCGCAGCTGTCGCCTCGTCTCGCAGGCCCGCCGTGTCGTCCGCCGCTTCCCCGACATCCTCAGCCGCTTTCGCCCGAGCCCAACCCGCGACCAGGGCCCCTGCGTCCCCTCCTGCCGCCGCCGCCCACCCGCCGGCCGCCCGGCCCCCCCCCCCCCCCCCCCCCCCCCCCCCCCCCCCCCCCCCCCCCCCCCCCCCCCCCCCCCCCCCCCCCCCCCCCCCCCCCCGCGCCCCCACCCTCGCCTTCGAGCTCCTCTGTGCTTCGTCGCCCCGCTGTTGCGAGGAAACGAGGGTCGCCTGCCCTCCTCTCTCCTTCAGCTACAGGCGCATCCTCCTCGTCGTGTTCGAGGAGATGAACGCCTCGCCAGCAGGTCCCGTCGATGCGCCGCTATTCTTTTTCCTTCTCCTGTATCTCTCTCTTTTAACTCTCTCGCTCTCTTTGTTCTACCCCATGGGGAACCACCAGAGCACCCCGCAGATCGCCGCCACCGGGAAACACTAGGTCCGGCGACCCCTCGATCCGCCAGGATCCGATCGCCACCTCGCTGACCCGCTGTTTCCCGCGCCTACCGACCCCGTCGCAAGCCCCTGGCGCCGCCTCCATGCTTCATCGGGATGCCTTGTTTCCTCTTCTGCTCGGCCACAAGTGCATTGACCTTCATACAGAGCACTGGGGCACTGGTTGCTTTTGTTTGCGGGTGCTTCGTTTGTTGCTTCATGGAAACACCGCCAACGCTGTATCGCCAAGACCCGGACCGACAAGTACCACGATGTCCGCCGATCGCCAAGTACCCCTTCGGATACGCAAGTCCCTTGAAGGTTCACCGATGCCTAGTACCACTTCGGTTCCGGAACGCGACAAGTACCACAACTCGCATGTCCCGTCAAGTTCGACTACAAAGACTACAACGTGTACCACTACCGTCGTTGAAGACCCGTATAACGCAAGCGTCAAGTTCCTCGCCGTGACCCCGAACATCTACGGAAACTCGTGCTTCGATAAACATGTACCACTGCCGTCGTCGAGATCGCGAGAACCTCTACCTCTGACCCTAGAGCATGCGAGAACGACTACTTCCACTACGAATGTCCCGAGAACGTCTACTTCCCCTACACCGCATCGAACTCAAACCCCTCCGATAACGCATGCTTCGAAGGTATAACCCCGAGACGACTGCTCGTGAACGAATGCATGTGTGATGTATGAGATGCTCGTGCTTGCTCCATGCTCGAATTGTCGGTGCACGTTGCCCCTCTTTTGCCTTGTCACCATCGTCGACCAGTGGGAACCCGATAACCGGGATCACCCCACCATCTTTTGCACGCTCCCGCCACACTTTCTTTTGCACCGACGTCTCAATCGAGTTATCGGAACCAGAATGTTGCCGTGGCACCATTCCCGTTATCGTTGCCGTGGCACCCCTTTCGTTTCCGCCATGATGACAAATGCTTCATAATGCTCATGTCTACATTTTCATAAAAATTGCGTAAACTTGAACATGTCATCTGCATCATGATAAAAACTTTTAAAATGTTTAATTGGTTGTTGCATTAAATTGCTAATGCACATGAGGTTTTACCGGAATTGTTGTTTGATGTTTCCGGCCTCATTTAAACTTGCCTAAATAGATAATTTCTTTATGTTTCTCCTCTTTCCATGCTTAACAACATTTAATATTGTTGGGTACATAAACAGGAGAGAACTAAATAAGCCATGTGGTGTTCCATCAATATGCAACTCGTTGCATATTGAGCTCCACTTAATTTGTAGTTTTGTTTGTTGCACTTTGCCATGCCATGCATATTTAAACCGGACATGCATCATACTTGGTTGTGCATTGATACGTCTCCAACGTATCTATAATTTTTGATTGCTTCATGCTATATTATCTACTGTTTTGGACATTATTGGGCTTTATTATCCACTTTTATATTATTTTTGGGACTAACCTATTAACCGGAGGCCCAGCCCAGAATTGCTGTTTTTTTGCCTGTTTTAGGGTTTCAAAAAAAAGGAATATCAAACGGAGTCCAAACGGAATGAAACCTTCAGGAACGTGATTTTCTCACCGAATACAACTCAAGAGACTTGGACCTTACGTCAAGACAATTAACAGGAGGCCACAAGGTAGGGGGGCGCGTGTGCCCCCCAGGCGCGCCCTCCACCCTCGTGGGCCCGTTGTTGCTCCACCGACGTACTTCTTCCTCCTATATATATCCACATACCCCCAAACGATCAGATACAGAGCCAAAAACCTAATTCCACCACCGCAACTTTCTGTATCCATGAGATCCCATCTTGGGGCCTGTTCCGGAGCTCCGCCGGAGGGGGCATCGATCATGGAGGGCTTCTACATCATCATCCAAGCCCCTCCGATGAAGTGTGAGTAGTTTACTTCAGACCTATGAGTCCATAGTTAGTAGCTAGATGGCTTATTCTCTCTTTTTGGATCTCAATACAATGTTCTCCCCCTCTCTCATGGAGTTCTATTCGATGTAATCTTCTTTTTGCGGTGTGTTTGTTGAGACCGATGAATTGTGGGTTTATGATCAAGTCTATCTATGAATAATATTTGAATCTTCTCTGAATTCTTTTATGTATGATTGGTTATCTTTGCAAGTCTCTTCGAATTATCAGTTTGGTTTGGCCTACTAGATTGGTTGTTCTTTCCATGGGAGAAGTGCTTAGCTTTGGGTTCGATCTTGCGGTGTCCTTTCCCAGTGACTGAAGGGGCAGCAAGGCACGTATTGTATTGTTGCCATCGAGGATAACAAGATGGGGTTTTAATCATATTGCATGAAACTATCCCTCTACATCATGTCATCTTGCTTAAGGCGTTACTCTGTTTTTAACTTAATACTCTAGATGCATGCTGGATAGCGGTCGATGAGTGGAGTAATAGTAGTAGATGCAGGCAGGAGTTGGTCTACTTGTCTCGGACGTGATGCCTATATACATGATCATACCTAGATATTCTCATAACTATGCTCAATTCTATCAATTGCTCAACAGTAATTTGTTCACCCACCGTAGAATACTTATGCTCTTGAGAGAAGCCACTAGTGAAACCTATGGCCCCCGGGTCTCTTTCTCATCATATCAATTTCCATCACTTTGTTATTGCTTTGTTTTTACTTTGCCTTTTACTTTTTACTTTGCATCTCTATACCAAAAATACCAAAAATATTATTTATCATCTCTATCTGATCTCACTTTCGTAAGTGATCGTGAAGGGATTGACAACCCCTAAGCGCGTTGGTTGCGTTGAGCTATTGTTTTTGTGTAGGTACGAGGGACTCGCGCGTAGCCTCCTACTAGATTGATACCTTGGTTCTCAAAAACTGAGGGAAATACTTACACTACTTTGCTGCATCATCCTCTCCTCTTCGAGGAAATCCAACGCAGTGCTCAAGAGGTAGCAAGAAGAATTTCTGGCGCCGTTGCCGGGGAGTCTGCGCAAAAGTCAACACACCAAGTAGCCATCACAATCCCTATCTCCCGCATTACATTATTTGCCATTTGCCTCTCGTTTTCCTTTCCCCCACTTCACCCTTTCCGTTTTATTCGCCCTCTCTCTCTATCCTCCCTCTCTTTCTCTATTTGCCTCTTTTGCCCGTTTGCCTTTTGTTTGCTCGTGTGTTGGATTGCTTGTTTGTCGTGATGGCTCAAGATAATACTAAATTGTGTGACTTCACCAATACCAACAACAATGGTTTCCTTAGCACTCCGATTGCTCCTCTTACCGATGCTGAATCTTGTGAAATTAATATTGCTTTGCTGAATCTTGTCATGAAAGATCCGTTCTCCGGCCTTCCTAGTGAAGATGCCGCTACCCATCTTAATAGCTTCATTGAGTTGTGTGACATGCAAAAGAAGAAAGATGTCTATAATGATATTGTTAAATTGAAGTGATTTCCTTTTTTGCTTAGAGATCGTGCTAAAGCTTGGTTTTCATCTTTGCCTAAAAATAGTATTGATTCATGGAACAAGTGCAAAGATGCTGTTATCTCTAAGTATTTTCCTCCCTCTGAGATCATCTCTCTTAGAAATGATATTATGAATTTTAAGCAACTTGATCATGAACATGTTGCACAAGCTTGGGAGAGAATGAAATTAATGATACGTAATTGCCCTACTCATGGTTTAAATTTGTGGATGATTATACAAATTTTTATGCCAGATTGAATTCTGCTTCTAGAAATCTTTTAGATTCGGCCGCGGGAGGCACTTTTATGGAAATCACTTTAGGAGTAGCTACTAAACTCCTAGATAATATTATGGTTAATTATTCTCAATGTCATACTGAAAGATCTACTAATAAAAAGGTGCATGCGGTAGAAGAAATTAATGTTTTGAGTGGACAAATGGATGAACTTATGAAATTATTTGCTAATAAGAGTGTTTCTTCTGATCCTAATGATGTGCCCTTGTCTACTTTGATTGAGAATAATAATGAATCTATGGATGTGAATTTTGTTGGTAGGAACAATTTTGGTAACAACGCGTATAGAGGAAATTTCAACCCTAGGCCTTATCCTAGTAATCCCTCTAATAATTATGGTAATTCCTACAACAATGCTTATGGAAATTATAATAAGATGCCCTATGATTTTGAGTCTAATATTAAAGAATTTATTACTTTGCAAAAGAATTTTAATGCTTTGATTGAAGAAAAATTGCTTAAGATTGATGATTTGGCTAGGAACGTTGATAGAATTGCTCTTGATGTTGATTCTTTGAAACATAGATCCATTCCACCTAAGCATGATATCAATGAGTCTCTCAAAGCCATGAGAATTTCCAATGACGAGTGCAAGGAAAGAACCGCTAGGACGCGTGCTATGAAAGATGCCTTTATTAAAGCGTGTTCTTCTAGTTCCTATGAAAATAAAGATGAAGATCTAAAAGTTATTGATGTGTCCCCTATTAAATCTTTGTTTTGCAATATGAATCTTCATAATTATGGGACTTAATATGATCCACCTTCACCTAGAAGGCGTTCTAAGAATTTAGAATTTGTTGATCTTGATGCTAAATTTGATAAAAGTGGGATTGAAGAAATTAAAACCCTAGATGTTGCTAAACCCACTATTATGGATTTCGAGGAATTTAACTTTGAAAATTGCACTTTGATTGATTGTATTTCCTTGTTGCAATCTGTGCTAAATTCTCCTCACGTTTATAGTCAAAATAAAGCGTTTACTAAACATATCGTTGATGCCTTGATGCAATCTTATGAAGAAAAATTTGAGTTGAAAGTTTCTATCCCTAGAAAACTTTATGATGAGTGGGAACCTATTATTAAAATTAAAATTAAAGATTACGAGTTTTATGCTTTGTGTGATTTGGGTGCTAGTGTCTCTACTATTCCCAAACTTTGTGTGATTTGCTAGATTCCCGTAATTTTGATGATTGCTCTCTAAACTTGCATCTTGTGGATTCCACTATTAAGAAACCTATGGGAAGAATTAATGATGTTCTTATTGTTGCAAATAGTAATTATGTGCTCGTAGATTTTATCGTTCTTGATATAGATTGCAATCCTTCTTGCCCTATTATTCTCGGTAGACCTTTCCTTAGAACGGTTGGTGCAATTATTGATATGAAGGAAGGGAATATTAGATTTCAATTTCCATTAAAAAGGGCATGGAAAACTTCCCTAGAAAGAAAATAAAATTACCATATGAATCTATCATGAGAGCCACTTATGGATTGCCTACCAAAGATGGCAATACCTAGATCTATTCTTGCTTGTTATGCCTAGCTGGGGGCGTTAAACGATAGCGCTTGTTGGGAGGCAACCCAATTTTATTTTTATTCCTTTCTTTTTGCTCCTGTTTAGTAATAAATAAATTATTTAGCCTCTGTTTTTTGTGTTTTTTTGTGTTTTTTGTGTTTAATTAGTGTTTGTGCCAAGTAGAACTGTTAGGAAGACTTGGGGAAAGTCTTGTTGAACTTGCTGTAAAAAACAGAAACTTTAGCGCTCATGAGAACTGCCGTCATTTTTATTTGGCGAGTGAAATATAGTTAATTCTTTTTGAAGATGATTAATAGATAAATTCCTCACGTCCAGAGATTTATTTTAGAATTTTTGGGGTTCCAGATCTTGCGCTAGCTACAGATTACTACAGACTGTTCTGTTTTTGACAGATTCTGTTTTTCATGTGTTGTTTGCTTATTTTGATGAATCTATGGCTAGTAAAATAGTTTATAATCCATAGAGAAGTTGTAATACAGTAGGTATAACACCCATATAAATAAAGAATGAGTTCATTACAGTACCCTGAAGTGGTCTTGTGTTTTCTTTCGCTAACGGAGCTCATGAGATTTTCTACTTTAAGTTTTGTGTTGTGAAGTTTTCAAGTTTTGGGTAAAGATTTGATGGATTATGGAACAAGGAGTGGCAAGAGCATAAGCTTGGGGATGCCCATGGCACCCCCAAGATAATCTAAGGACACCTAAAAGCCAAAGCTTGGGGATGCCCCAGAAGGCATCCCCTCTTTCGTCTACTTCTATCGGTAACTTTACTTGGAGCTATATTTTTATTCACCACACGATATGTGTTTTGCTTGGAGCGTCTTATATGATTTGAGTCTTTCCTTGTTAGTATACCACAATCATCCTTGCTGTACACACCTTTTGAGAGAGCCATACATAATTTGGAATTTGATAGAATACTCTATGTGCTTCACTTATATCTTTTGAGTTATATAATTTTGCTCTAGTGCTTCACTTATATCTTTTGAGTTATATAATTTTGCTCTAGTGCTTCACTTATATCTTTTAGAGCACGGTGGTGGATTTGTTTTATAGAAACTATTGATCTCTCATGCTTCACTTAGATTATTTTTAGAGTCTTAATAGCATGGTAATTTGCTTAATAATAATATGCTTTGTATTCAAGATTTGTAAAACTTTCTTTTGAGTGCGTTGAATACTAAGAAAAAAATTGATGCTTGATAATTGTTTTGAGATATGACGATGGTGATATTAGAGTCATGCTAGTTGAGTAGTTGTGAATTTGAGAAATTCTTGTGTTAAAGTTTGTGATTCCCGTAGCATGCACGTATGGTGAACCGTTATGTGATGAAGTCGGAGCATGATTTATTTATTGATTGTCTTCCTTATGAGCGGCGATTGGGGACGAGCGATGGTCTTTTCCTACCAATTTATCCCCCTAGGAGCATGTGCGTAATACTTTGCTTTGATAACTTCTAGATTTTTGCAATAAGTATATGAGTTATTTATGACTAATGTTGAGTCCATGGATTATACGCACTTTCCTTCCTTCCACCATTTCTAGCCTCTCTAATACCGCGCACTTTTCGCCGGTATCATACACCCACCAAATACCTTCCTCAAAATAGCCACCATACCTACCTATCATGGCATTTCGTCCATAGCCATTCAAAGATATATTGCCATGCAACTTTCCACCGTTCCATTCATTATGACACGCTCCATCATTGTCATATTGCTAGCATGATCATGTAGTTGACATCGTATTTGTGGCAAAGCCACCATTCATAATTCTTTCATACATGTCACTCTTGATTCATTGCATATCCCAGTACACCGTCGGAGGCACTCATATAGAGTCATATTTTGTTCTAAGTATTGAGTTGTAATTGTTGAGTTGTAAGAAAAATATAAAGTGTGATGATCATCATTTTTAGAGCATTGTCCCAAGTGAGGAAAGGATGATGGAGACTACGATTCCCTCACAAGTCGGGATGAGACTCTGGACGAAAAAAAAGAGGCCATAAAAAAGAGAAGGCCCAAAAAAATGAGAGAAAAAGAGAGAAGGGACAATGTTACTATCCTTTTACCACACTTGTGCTTCAAAGTAGCACCATGATCTTCATGATAGAGAGTCTCTCATTCTGTCACTTTCATATACTAGTGGGAATTTTTCATTATAGAACTTGGCTTGTATATTCC
This sequence comes from Triticum urartu, assembly GCF_003073215.2. Lineage (NCBI taxonomy): Eukaryota > Viridiplantae > Streptophyta > Magnoliopsida > Poales > Poaceae > Triticum > Triticum urartu. The sequence goes on along the minus strand of NC_053028.1, from coordinate 169,359,115 downwards.
AATGAAGGGCTTCCTCAAAATGCCCTAGGTCTTCGTGAGCAAGCGAGTTGGATGCACACCCACTTAGTTTCTTTTGTTGAGCTTTCATATACTTATAGCTCTAGTGCATCCGTTGCATGGCAATCCCTACTCACTCACATTGATATCTATTGATGGGCATCTCCATAGCTCATCGATACGCCTAGTTGATGTGAGACTATCTTCCCCTCTTTTTGTCTTCTCCACAACCACCATTCTATTCCACATATAGTGCTATATCCATGGCTCACGCTTATGTATTGCGTGAAGATCGAAAAAGTTTTGAAAATGTCAAAAGTATGAAACAATTGCTTGGCTTGTCATCGGGGTTGTGCATGATTTAAATACTTTGTGTGGTGAAGATAGAGCATAGCCAGACTATATGATTTTGTAGGGATAGCTTTCTTTGGCCATGTTATTTTGAGAAGACATAATTGCTTTGTTAGTATGCTTGAAGTATTATTATTTTTATGTCAACATGAACTTTCGTCTTGAATCTTTTGAATCTGAATATTCATACCACAATTAAGAAGATTTACATTGAAATTATGCCAGGTAGCACTCCCCATCAAAAATTCTGTTTTTATCATTTACCTACTCGAGGACGAGCAGGAATTAAGCTTGGGGATGCTTGATACATCTCCAGTGTATCTATAATTTTTGATTGCTCCATGCTATATTATCTACTATTTTGGACATTATTGGGCTTTATTATCCACTTTTATATTATTTTTGGGACTAACCTATTAACCGGAGGCCCAGCCCAGAATTGCTGTTTTTGCCTGTTTTAGGGTTTCGAAGAAAAGGAATATCAAACGGAGTCCAAACGGAATGAAACCTTCGGGAACGTGATTTTCTCACCGAATATAACTCAGGAGACTTGGACCCTACGTCAAGCCAATTAATAGGAGGCCACGAGGTAGGGGGGCGCGCCTGCCCCCCAGGCGCGCCCTCCACCCTTGTGGGCCCCCTGTTGCTCCACCGACGTACTTCTTCCTCCTATATATATCCACGTACCCCCAAACGATCAGATACGGAGCCAAGAACCTAATTCCACCGCCGCAACTTTCTGTATCCATGAGATCCCATCTTGGGGCCTGTTCCGGAGATCCATCGGAGGGGGCATCGATCACGGAGGGCTTCTACACCATCATCCAAGCCCCTCCGATGAAGTGTGAGTAGTTTACTTCAGACCTACGGGTCCATAGTTAGTAGCTAGATGGCTTCTTCTCTCTTTTTGGATCTCAATACAATGATCTCCCCCTCTCTCGTGGAGATCTATTCGATGTAATCTTCTTTTTGCGGTGTGTTTGTTGAGACCGATGAATTGTGGGTTTATGATCAAGTCTATCTATGAATAATATTTGAGTCTTCCATAAATTCTTTTATGTATGATTGGTTATCTTTGCAAGTCTCTTCGAATTATCAGTTTGGTTTGGCCTACTAGATTGGTTGTTCTTGCCATGGGAGAAGTGCTTAGCTTTGGGTTCGATCTTGCGGTGTCCTTTCCCAGTGACAGAAGGGGCAGCAAGGCACATATTGTATTGTTGCCATCGAGGATAACAAGATGGGGTTTTAATCATATTGCATGAAACTATCCCTCTACATCATGTCATCTTGCTTAAGGCGTTACTCTGTTTTTAAATTAATACTCTAGATGCATGCTGGATAGTGGTCGATGAGTGGAGTAATGGTAGTAGATGCAGGCAGGAGTCGGTCTACTTGTCTCAGACGTGATGCCTATATACATGATCATACCTAGATATTCTCATAACTATGCTCAATTTTGTCAATTGCTCAACAGTAATTTGTTCACCCACCGTAGAATACTTATGCTCTTGAGAGAAGCCACTAGTGAAACCTATGGCCCCCAGGTCTCTTTCTCATCATATCAATCTCCATCACTTTATTATTGCTTTGTTTTTACTTTGCCTTTTACTTTTTACTTTGCATCTCTATACCAAAAATACCAAAAATATTATTTATCATCTCTATCAGATCTCACTTTCGTAAGTGATCGTGAAGGGATTGACAACCCCTAAGCGTGTTGGTTGCGTTGAGCTATTGTTTTTGTGTAGGTACGAGGGACTCGCACGTAGCCTCCTACTGGATTGATACCTTGGTTCTCAAAAACTGAGGGAAATACTTACGCGACTTTGCTGCATCATCCTCTCCTCTTCGGGGAAATCCAATGCAGTGCTCAAGAGGTAGCATGCGTCATGCCATGTTTATGTGATGGTTGTTTACTATGTTGCTTGCTTCTTTTCGGGTTGCCTTTCTCGTTAGCTTCAGTTCCGTTCCGGAGTTGTGAGGACTCGTTCGACTACATCCGTTTGTCTTCTTCATGGACTCGTTCTTCTTCCTTGCGGGATCTCAGGCAAGATGACCATACCCTCGAAATCACTTCTATCTTTGCTTGCTAGTTGTTCGCTCTATTGCTATGCCGCGATACCTACCACTTGCTATATCATGCCTCCCATATTGCCATGTCAAGCCTCTAACCCACCTTCCCTAGCAAACCGTTGTTTGGCTATGTTACCGCTTTGCTCAGCCCCTCTTATAGCGTTGCTAGTTGCAGGTGAAGTTGGACTTTGTTCCATGTTGGAACATGGATATTGTTGGGATATCATTACTATATCTTGTTTACTTTAATGCATCTATAAACTTGGTAAAGGGTGGAAGGATCGGCCTTATGCTTGGTGTTTTGTTCCACTCTTGCCGCCCTAGTTTCCGTCATACCGGTGTTATGTTCCTGTATTTTGCGTTCGTTACGCGGTTGGGTTATAATGGGAACCCCTTGACAGTTCGCCTTGAATAAAACTCCTGCAGCAAGGCCCAATCTTGGTTTTACCATTTGCCACCTAAGCCTTTTTCCCTTGGGTTCTGCAGACTCAAGGGTCATCTTTATTTTAAACCCCCGGGCTAGTGCTCCTCTGAGTGTTGGTCCAACCTGTCAGCAGCCGGTGGCCACCAGGGGCAACTCTGGGTTGGCCTACCGGAATCTTGGACAATCCGGTGTGCCCTGAGAACGAGATATGTGCAGCTCCTATCGGGATTTGTTGGCACATTCGGGTGGCTTTGCTGGTCTTGTTTTACCATTGTCGAAATGTCTTCTAACCGGGATTCCGAGTCTAATCGGGTCTTCCTGGGAGAAGGAATATCCTTCATTGACCGTGAGAGCTTGAGATGGGCTAAGTTGGGACACCCCTGCAGGGTTTTGAACTTTCGAAAGCCGTGTCCGCGGTTATGGCAGATGGGAATTTGTTAATATCCGGTTGTAGAAAACCTGACACTTAACTTAATTAAAATGAATCAACAGCGTGTGTAGCCGTGATGGTCTCTTTTCGGCGGGGTCCGGGAAGAGAACACGGTCTCGTATTTTGATTGAACGTAAAGTAGTTTTCAGGATCACTTCTTGATCTTTATAGCTTCTCGACCGTGCTTTGCTTCTCTTCTCGCTCTCATTTGTGTAAGTTAGCCACCATATATGCTAGTGCTTGCTGCAGCTCCACCTCACTATGTTTTCCTACCCATAAGCTTAAATAGTCTTGATCGCGAGGGTGTGAGATTGCTGAGTCCCCGTGACTCACAGTTTACTTCCAAAACCAGTTGCAGGTGCCATTGATACTAGTGCAGATGACGCAACTGAGCTCAAGGGGAGCTCGATGAAGATCGTGTTTGTTGTGTTGTTTCGTTTCCTTTCGATTAGTAGTGGAGCCCAGTTGAGGCGATCGGGGATCTAGCATTAGGGGTGTTCTTTCTTTATTTTGGTTCCGTAGTCGGACCTTGACTGTATTCTGGATGATGTAATGCTATATTTATGTATTGTGTGAAGTGGCAATTGTAAGCCAAGTCTTTATATCTTTCTTATTCAGTACATGGGATGTGTAAAGATTACCCCTCTTGCGACATGCCTACTATGCGGTTATGCCTCTAAGTCGTGCTCCAACACGTGTGAGATATAGCCGCATCATGGGTGTTACAAGTTGGTAATCAGAGCCTTCCCCGACTTAGGAGCCCCCTGCTTGATCGAATCGCTGGCATTGTTGACTCTAGAAAAATGTTTTGAGTCTTATAGGATTATATATATATCGGAGAGTAGGATTCTTTTTACTCCACAGTCCCTTTGTCGCTCTAGTGAGGCCTCCTGACGTAGAGTTTTGACTCTTCTCTTCTCAAATTTCACTAAAAAAAATTTAGGATCACGCGGGTATCTTGGAATCGTTTCGATGGTTTTGTGACGAGAACATTGTTCTTGGTGCCTCCTGACATTTAGGGGTTGTGGCAGTGTCCCAGGGAGTTGAGCGCCGAGGTGTTGTCGTCACAATTTTATCATTGCAGTTCTGGAATACCTGAGTTCGCCGACATCGAAAATCTCCTTTATGCAGTTGTTGGTGAGATAAGCTCGACGCCACCTAGTACTGGGGCGGGAGCTCGGGAGTATTGCCATAACTTGTATAACGGATGCTTTTCGAAGGTTGAGGTAAATGATTTCCGAAGCTTTCTTGGTTATGTGTTGAAGGATGGATACAGCTGGATGTAGGAATTGTTAGTTTGTGTGAGATATTATGCTTCCCCTGTATCCCCAGCACCTGATTGCATAACCAGAAAGTTTCGGGAGTTTATAAGTGGGAATTCAAGTAGCCCCTAGGACATCTTGCCGACAGATGCATGATATGAGATTGGGGTTCGACGTCTAGTGGTCCGCCTATCCACGGTTGGTTTTACAGTGGTCTCGTTGTGTCTTAAAGAGTCCTTGGCTATGCTGACTCGAGGACGCTTCGTATGTCATGTGCACTGCCTTGTACATGATGGTGATGTACGATCGAGCCCGTGTGGGCCCCACCACAAATACTTCGGACGAAATCTCTATCATATGTTTGTTCCGGCTTATTTTGCAAGCCAATCCTTTGTTTTGTTTTCAGTTGTGGTATTCGAGTTGCTTCAAAGTCAAGTGTTGATTCCATACCTTTCCTAAGCATTGTTCTCATACTCCTATGTGAATACCAACCCTTCATGATAATCGAGATTGTCATGTCAATCCTTTTCAACCGGTGTGATTCTCTTCAAGATGATCCTATCATTTTTCCCATCCGCAAGACCAACTCTAAGTATTCTCAACGGTGTTTGTTTTATCCGTCCCAAGTTGTCTTTGTTTTCCCACCCTCCCACCCTTTTTCTTCAAGGACTCGAATTTCTTAATCAAGTATCCATCTTATTGATGTGAAGTCTCTCCATTCTTTTCCGTCAATATTCTTATCTGGTGATTCTCATGAAGATGCTCTACAAGTTCATCATTTTTCGTTCTTTTCTTCTCCGGTGGATTCAATTCAAGTTTTGGTGTTGATCATATCCCTTTCCTCGTTTCAAATGCTTTCTCATGCCGGTGCACCTCATAATCATTCCCTCTTTCTATTCAATTGTTCCGGAGTGCTGAAGATATCTCGAAGATTCGTGTTTTCATTCCTAACCCGTTCAAGATATCTCAAGGTTGTTATCTCATTCAAGCCATTTAATTCAACCGGTGATATCTCTCTTTTCAAGCAATCATTCAACGATGTTTAATTTTGAGTGGGCCCTAACCCACAGGTCTTTTTCCAGGATCTTACCTGACTCTTCTGATTTTTTCGGAGCTATCCTCAAATTCTTTCAAAGTTTGACGTAAAAATGATTTGTCATCAGTCAAATGTATTTCTCTAAGATCTGTCAAATTCTTTTCATCGTTGGCTCAACCTTTCTATCCGTCATCCCGGAGTATCTCAACAATTCATGGTGGTGTTTCTCGTCATCGTTCTCGGATTTGAAGACCGAAGAAGATTTTTTGTCTCAATCTTGCTCCATTCTCTTCAAGATTCGTGGTTCTAGTTTGATGCCATCCGCTCATAATGGTTTCTGATTATGAGAATTCTTTTCACCTATCCGGGGCAATTCAAGATTCTTTTCAGCTTGATTCTCTGAAGGCCATCATTTCGGGTTTATTCATCCTCAGCTTTCAGCTTTTGTTCTCCAAATCTTACCGGTGCATCATTCAAGTATTCTCTAATCAGTTTGTGATCTATTCTTTCTCATGTATCTATATTCCTTCAAGTATCTTCATTCGTTTTCCATTTCTCCCCCGTGAATTGTGCCTTTGCTACTTTCATTTTCAATTCTTACGGTGGTTCTTCCAAGATTCTTCTTCCTTCGTTTATCATATCAATTTATTCGTTCTTTCAAATCCTAATGGTGTTTTGTTGAAGACCTTATCAAGTTATCGATATCTCTCTTAATCCTTTCTACCGGAATAAGTTGTATGCAATCCATTGTGTGCCATCAATTTAAATTGGTGAAGGATAAGCATAATGTAACTTTTATTCTTGTTTCATCGAGTGAAGTCAATTCCTTATTCCAGAGGTTCATCAGATTCTTGATTTCATTTATTCATCTTTATTTTCCGGAGTTCCAAGTTTTCCGCATTATCTCGTCGCGAAGCCCCATGTAATCATTGCAAGGCTTCTCCCGGAGTTCTTCCCAACTTCTCTTTCTTTTATCACCTTATTAGCGGAGTTCTTCATGGAGGCTACATGGTGGTTCGTCAAGGTTTCTTTTCATTATTCAATTGTTCTTCAAGATATCTCTCGAAGCTATGATCCGACAAGCTATACTTCAAGTATTCTTCATCTTGCATTCCGAAGCGCAATTCTTTCTAACTTATCTTTTGAGATGGTGTTATGTCATTCTTGAAACTTTCCCTTCGTGTTTCATGATTCGCAAGTTGTCAAGTATGAGATAGTTAAACCCATCAATTTCTTTGAGCATGAGCTCTTCTCAACCCATCAATCTCTTCTTTGGAGTTATCTTGTGTCATGTTTCACCTAAAAGCCTTCCCTAAGGATTGTTGCTATTTATGGTGCTCATAAATGAACCAAGTTCTTCATTTATCCTCCCGGTGAGATAAGTTTTTTGTCTCCTTGTTGATATCAATCCAATCTGTTGTTTCCGTTAGTGGCAGAATTTCACCTCATAATTTTGAGATGTCTTTCATAAGCCCACAACAAGCTTACTCTTTTTGTTGTTGGTTTTTCAACAACTCCATTTAATCCTTCTTTAAGGATGCCTTCAAATTCATTGGTGGTAGAAGTTATCATTTTCTTCTACTTTCTTTCTTCCCAACGATCTACCTTCTATTCGTTCGTTCCGGAAGCATTGTGATTTTGGTCTCTTCGACCCATCATCTTGTTTTTTCAAGATCATGTTCTTTCCTTTGATTATCCATTTAACCGGAGTGTTGTGCCCTCTGCTCAAGTTCTTTTCATCTTATCAAGTCTTGCATCTCTTTCAACCAGAGTGTTGTCCGAATCTGTTCTTACTTGTTCCTCTTTCCTAACGGAGTGTTTTCAACTTCGATCACCTCCGTGGTATTATTCCTTTCAAGTTGTTCAACCTTTCATGATTCTTTGGTTTCACTCGTTTGTCAAAGAAGTAACTTAGTTTTACCTCTTCCCCTTCCTCTTCCGTTTCCCCCGGTGCCATCCTAGATCTCGGGACGAGATCCTCTCATAGTGGTGGAGTGTTGTAATGCCCCAAGACCGGAGCTTCAGATGCCTTCCAGGGTTTCCGAGATTCGTTGTGTGATTTGTTTTTGCTTGTTGCATTCATCATTGCATCATGTCATCATGCCACCATGTCATAAATATTTTGCATCTCACTTAAATAAATTGCATAGATCGTTGATCTATTTAAATCGAGGGAACTCACATGGTGGTTTCTCTTTAAAACATACCCTCCCAATATTTAGGGAGCTAGTATAAAGTATTCCATTAATTTGGACTTATCCGCAACCCACTTGCATGTTAAATCCTTGACCTTTCATTCTTCCGATTTTCGACTCTCAAACTTTGTCGATAATTCTTTTGTCCTTTTTCCAAGCTCCACCAAAAATCCAAACATTTTTGGCCACACCAAACCTAGTCCCAATTCAAAACCATTTGAATTATATTCAAATGAATTTGAATTTAATTCCTGCAATCTTGCCACTTCTATTTTTCTGTGGTCATGCTTATTTTTATGAGTCCAGGAAAATTGTCCTCCTGCTCAAATTCTTTTCCCTAACCCCCCTTCTTTTTCCTTTCTCTCTAATTATTTTTTGTTAAAGAAGAAAGAGAGGAGAGAGGAGCCCAACAGCCTAGCAGGCCACGAGGCCCAACCAGCGGCCCATCTAACCCACCTCTCCTAGCCCAGCCCAACGAGGCCAGTCACCTAACCTTTTGGCCCAAGGCCCACTCCCTCCTAACCCTATCTGATCCCCTCCTCTCTCTCGTTTCTCCCCTCGCGCCGCCAGGAGACAGCGAGCGCGTGCCTCACGCTCGATTCCCACGCTGCTCTGCTGCATCCCGTTCCCCATTGCCTCCTCGACGCCTCGCAGCTGCCGCCTCGTCTCGCAGGCCCGCCGTCATCGTCCGCCACTTCCCCGGCATCCTCATTGCCGCTTCGCCCGAGCCCCAACCCCGGCGACCAGGCGCCCCTGCAATCTCCGTCCTGCCCGCGTCGCCGCCTTCACCTAGCCAGGAGGCCGACGACCGCAACCCCCCCCGCGCACCTTCCATCGCTCGCCTTCGAGCTCCTCTGTGCTTCGTCGCCCCGCTGTTGCGAGGAAACGAGGGTCGCCTGCCCTCCTCTCTCCTTCAGCTACAGGCGCATCCTCCTCGTCGTGTTCGAGGAGATGAACGCCTCGCCAGCAGGTCCCGTCGATGCGCCGCTATTCTTTTTCCTTCTCCTGTATCTCTCTCTTTTAACTCTCTCGCTCTCTTTGTTCTACCCCATGGGGAACCACCAGAGCACCCCGCAGATCGCCGCCACCGGGAAACACTAGGTCCGGCGACCCCTCGATCCGCCAGGATCCGATCGCCACCTCGCTGACCCGCTGTTTCCCGCGCCTACCGACCCCGTCGCAAGCCCCTGGCGCCGCCTCCATGCTTCATCGGGATGCCTTGTTTCCTCTTCTGCTCGGCCACAAGTGCATTGACCTTCATACAGAGCACTGGGGCACTGGTTGCTTTTGTTTGCGGGTGCTTCGTTTGTTGCTTCATGGAAACACCGCCAACGCTGTATCGCCAAGACCCGGACCGACAAGTACCACGATGTCCGCCGATCGCCAAGTACCCCTTCGGATACGCAAGTCCCTTGAAGGTTCACCGATGCCTAGTACCACTTCGGTTCCGGAACGCGACAAGTACCACAACTCGCATGTCCCGTCAAGTTCGACTACAAAGACTACAACGTGTACCACTACCGTCGTTGAAGACCCGTATAACGCAAGCGTCAAGTTCCTCGCCGTGACCCCGAACATCTACGGAAACTCGTGCTTCGATAAACATGTACCACTGCCGTCGTCGAGATCGCGAGAACCTCTACCTCTGACCCTAGAGCATGCGAGAACGACTACTTCCACTACGAATGTCCCGAGAACGTCTACTTCCCCTACACCGCATCGAACTCAAACCCCTCCGATAACGCATGCTTCGAAGGTATAACCCCGAGACGACTGCTCGTGAACGAATGCATGTGTGATGTATGAGATGCTCGTGCTTGCTCCATGCTCGAATTGTCGGTGCACGTTGCCCCTCTTTTGCCTTGTCACCATCGTCGACCAGTGGGAACCCGATAACCGGGATCACCCCACCATCTTTTGCACGCTCCCGCCACACTTTCTTTTGCACCGACGTCTCAATCGAGTTATCGGAACCAGAATGTTGCCGTGGCACCATTCCCGTTATCGTTGCCGTGGCACCCCTTTCGTTTCCGCCATGATGACAAATGCTTCATAATGCTCATGTCTACATTTTCATAAAAATTGCGTAAACTTGAACATGTCATCTGCATCATGATAAAAACTTTTAAAATGTTTAATTGGTTGTTGCATTAAATTGCTAATGCACATGAGGTTTTACCGGAATTGTTGTTTGATGTTTCCGGCCTCATTTAAACTTGCCTAAATAGATAATTTCTTTATGTTTCTCCTCTTTCCATGCTTAACAACATTTAATATTGTTGGGTACATAAACAGGAGAGAACTAAATAAGCCATGTGGTGTTCCATCAATATGCAACTCGTTGCATATTGAGCTCCACTTAATTTGTAGTTTTGTTTGTTGCACTTTGCCATGCCATGCATATTTAAACCGGACATGCATCATACTTGGTTGTGCATCATGCCATGTTTATGTGATGGTTGTTTACTATGTTGCTTGCTTCTTTCCGGGTTGCCTTTCTCGTTAGCTTCAGTTCCGTTCCCGGAGTTGTGAGGACTCGTTCGACTACATCCGTTTGTCTTCTTCATGGACTCGTTCTTCTTCCTTGCGGGATCTCAGGCAAGATGACCATACCCTCGAAATCACTTCTATCTTTGCTTGCTAGTTGTTCGCTCTATTGCTATGCCGCGATACCTACCACTTGCTATATCATGCCTCCCATATTGCCATGTCAAGCCTCTAACCCACCTTCCCTAGCAAACCGTTGTTTGGCTATGTTACCGCTTTGCTCAGCCCCTCTTATAGCGTTGCTAGTTGCAGGTGAAGTTGGACTTTGTTCCATGTTGGAACATGGATATTGTTGGGATATCATTACTATATCTTGTTTACTTTAATGCATCTATAAACTTGGTAAAGGGTGGAAGGCTCGGCCTTATGCTTGGTGTTTTGTTCCACTCTTGCCGCCCTAGTTTCCGTCATACCGGTGTTATGTTCCTGTATTTTGCGTTCGTTACGCGGTTGGGTTATAATGGGAACCCCTTGACAGTTCGCCTTGAATAAAACTCCTGCAGCAAGGCCCAATCTTGGTTTTACCATTTGCCACCTAAGCCTTTTTCCCTTGGGTTCTGCAGACTCAAGGGTCATCTTTATTTTAAACCCCCGGGCTAGTGCTCCTCTGAGTGTTGGTCCAACCTGTCAGCAGCCGGTGGCCACCAGGGGCAACTCTGGGTTGGCCTACCGGAATCTTGGACAATCCGGTGTGCCCTGAGAACGAGATATGTGCAGCTCCTATCGGGATTTGTTGGCACATTCGGGTGGCTTTGCTGGTCTTGTTTTACCATTGTCGAAATGTCTTCTAACCGGGATTCCGAGTCTAATCGGGTCTTCCTGGGAGAAGGAATATCCTTCATTGACCGTGAGAGCTTGAGATGGGCTAAGTTGGGACACCCCTGCAGGGTTTTGAACTTTCGAAAGCCGTGCCCGCGGTTATGGCAGATGGGAATTTGTTAATATCCGGTTGTAGAAAACCTGACACTTAACTTAATTAAAATGAATCAACAGCGTGTGTAGCCGTGATGGTCTCTTTTCGGCGGGGTCCGGGAAGAGAACACGGTCTCGTATTTTGATTGAACGTAAGTAGTTTTCAGGATCACTTCTTGATCTTTATAGCTTCTCGACCGTGCTTTGCTTCTCTTCTCGCTCTCATTTGTGTAAGTTAGCCACCATATATGCTAGTGCTTGCTGCAGCTCCACCTCACTATGTTTTCCTACCCATAAGCTTAAATAGTCTTGATCGCGAGGGTGTGAGATTGCTGAGTCCCCGTGACTCACAGTTTACTTCCAAAACCAGTTGCAGGTGCCGTTGATACTAGTGCAGATGACGCAACTGAGCTCAAGGGGAGCTCGATGAAGATCGTGTTTGTTGTGTTGTTTCGTTTCCTTTCGATTAGTAGTGGAGCCCAGTTGAGGCGATCGGGGATCTAGCATTAGGGGTGTTCTTTCTTTATTTTGGTTCCGTAGTCGGACCTTGACTGTATTCTGGATGATGTAATGCTATATTTATGTATTGTGTGAAGTGGCAATTGTAAGCCAAGTCTTTATATCTTTCTTATTCAGTACATGGGATGTGTAAAGATTACCCCTCTTGCGACATGCCTACTATGCGGTTATGCCTCTAAGTCGTGCTCCAACACGTGTGAGATATAGCCGCATCATGGGTGTTACACAAGGTTCATTGGTTTCACTCGTTTGTCAAAGAAGCAACTTTGTTTTACCACTTCCTCTTCCGTTTCTCCCTAGTGCCATCCTTAGATCTCGGGTCGAGATCTCTTGTAAGTGGAGGAGAGTTGTGACGCCCCAAGACCGGCGCTCTCCAGATGCCTTCCATGTATTCCGAGTTTCCCTGTGTGTTTTATATGTTTGCTCTATTTTATTTGGGCATCGCATCATTTCATCATGCCATCATGTGATTTAATTTTAAAACTTAGCTAAATAAATTGCGTAGATCGTCGATCTATTTAAATTGAGGGAATTCAGATGGCGAGTTCTCTTTATAACATATCCTCCCAATATTTAGAGAGCTTCTATAAATATTCCACTACTTCGGAATCACCCATAAACACTTGGAAAACAATTTCGTGCCTTTTCTGCTTCAAGTTTGGTCTCAAACTTTGCCCTAAATTCTTTCATCATTTTCCCGAGCTCCACCAAAATTCACAACATTTTTTGGACCTACCGAATACCCACTTCTCACTCAAACTCATTTGAATTTAATTCAAACGAGTTCGAATCCAATCTTCACACACACGGTCACTTATATTTTCTTGGATCAAGCTCATTTTTATGAGTCCAGGAAAATTGTCCTCGTGCTCATATTCTTTCCCTAACCCTCTAACCCCATCTTCCTTTTCTTCTCTCTAACATTTTTCTCTTAAAGGAAAATAAGAGAGAGGGAGAAGAGAGTCATGTTGGGGAACGTAGTAATTTCAAAAAAATTCCTACGCACATGCAAGATCATGGTGATGCATGACAACGAGTGGGGAGAGTGTCGTCCACGTACCCTCGTAGACCGTTAAGCGAAAGCGTTATGACAACGCGGTTGATGTAGTCATACGTCTTCACGATCGACCAAACCTCAGTACCGAACGTACGGCACCTCCGCGTTCAGCACACGTTCAGCTCGGTGACGTCCCGCGAACTCACGATCTAGTAGAGCTCGAGGGAGAGTTTCGTCAGCACGACGGCGTGGTGACGATGTTGATGAAGCTACCGCCGCAGGGCTTCGCCAAAGCACCGCTACGATATGACCGAGGTGGATTATGGTGGAGGGGGGCACCGCACACGGCTGGGAGAGATCAATGATCAACTTGTGTGTTCTAGGGTGCCCCCTGGCCCCGTATATAAAGGAGCAAGGGGGGAGGTCGGCCGGACCCTGTAGGGCGCGCCAGGAGGAGGAGTCCTCCTCCTAGTAGGAGTAGGACTCCCCTTTCCTACTCCTACTAGGTGGAGGAAAGGAAGGGGGAAGGGGAGAAGGAAGGAGAGGGAGGAAAGGAGGAAAGGGGGTCGGCCCCCTAGTCCAATTCAGTTTGGGCTAGGGTGGCCACGCGCCCTACCTCCTCCCTTCCACCACGTGGCCCATGAGGCCCAATACTTCTTCCCCGTATTCCCGTAACTCCCCGGTACTCCGAAAAATACCCGAATCACTCGAAACCTTTCCGATGTCCGAATATAGTCGTCCAATATATCAATCTTTACGTCTCGACCATTTCGAGACTCCTTCGTATGTCCCCGATCTCATTCGAAACTCCGAAATACCTTCGGTACATCAAATCACATAAACTCATAATATCGATCGTCACAGAACTTTAAGCGTGCGGACCCTACGGGTTCGAGAACTATGTAGACATGACCGAGAAACGTTTCCGGTCAATAACCAATAGCAGAACCTGGATGCTCATATTGGTTCCTACATATTCTACGAAGATCTTTATCGGTCAAACCGCATAACAACATACGTTGTTCCCTTTGTCATTGGTATGTTACTTGCCCGAGATTCGATGGTCGGTATCTCAATACATAGTTCAATATCGTTACTGGCATGTCTCTTTACTCGTTTCGTAATACATCATCCCGCAACTAACTCATTAGTTGCATTGCTTGCAAGGCTTATAGTGATGTGCATTATCGAGAGGGCCCAGAGATACCTCTCCGACAATCGAAGTGACAAATCCTAATCTCGATCTATGCCAACTCAACAAGTACCATCGGAGACACCTGTAGAGCACCTTTATAATCACCCAGTTACGTTGTGATGTTTGGTAGCGCACAAAGTGTTTCTCCGGTAATTGGGAGTTGCATAATCTCATAGTCATAGGAACATGTATAAGTCATGAAGAAAGCAATAGCATTAAACTAAAACGATCAAGTGCTAAGCTAACGGAATGGGTCAAGTCAATCACATCATTCTCTAATGGTGTGATCACGTTAATCAAATGACAAGTCATGTCTATGGCTAGGAAACTTAACCATCTTTGATTCAACGAGCTAGTCAAGTAGAGGCATACTAGTGACACTTTGTATGTCTATGTATTCACACATGTATTATGTTTCCGGTTAATACAATTCTAGCATGAATAATAAACATTTATCTTGATATGAGGAAATAAATAATAACTTTATTATTGCCTCTAGGGCATATTTCCTTCAAGTCCAGCCCGGCTGGGCCTCCCTGTAGCCCAACCAATTCAGCCCAAGGCCCAGCCGCATGCCTATCTAACCCTAGCCTATCTCGATCCCCTGGACTCTCCCTTGTCTCCCTCCAGCGCCGCCATCCCACTCGCTCGACCCCCCCTCTCCCTCGTTCCCCTGCATCGCGCCTCTCCCGCCTTGGATCTTCGGCGCCTGCTCCTGCATCAAGCAGGGGAGCGAGAAGGACGAAGCCCCAGCAATCGTCGCCGCTGGCCTGCTACCTCCGCCCGTCGCCATCTCCTTCCTAGAGCCCCTCGCTGTCTTCCGCGCCAAGTCCCGACACTAGCGCAGCCGCTCGCGGCGCCATGCCTCACATCGTCGTCGTCTAGAGCCACAGACACGATGACAACTCACGCGCCGACCCCGCCTCCTCTACTCGCCTGTTCCCGGTCCTCCACCGGCAGGAACCTAGCCACCGCCACGACCAAGCTCTGCCCCGCGACACCGCTTCTGCATTAGCACGCTTAGCCGCGACGCCCTCTGCTTCACCCTACATTGAATGACAGGAGCTGGTGCCTCGACCGCTCCCGTTGACTGCGCCCCGCCTGCATCGCCATGGACAACCCCAAGATCCTGCTGCAGCCGCTGCTTCCAAGTTCCTCCCCTGCTTCTTCAGCTTCGTCCTCGACAGGACAACATCCACTGGCCTTCAACCCCGACGCCCGACCCGGCCATCTTCGGTTGCTGCCCCTTCACGGCCAGCATGCACAAGAGCTCCACCCACCTTGCTGCCCCGCTGGCCTCGTCGCCCCTCTTATCGCTGCCAAGACGCGGCAACTAGGAACACCCAAGGACGCCTCCGTGGTTTTCGCCAAGTTCGACCACCACTGAACGAGGGGTTTTTGCCTTGCTCATTTTGGATACACCAAGTTCCTCGGAGATCCACCGATGCCTAGTACGACTACAGGACTGGAACGCAAGTTCCACGGTGACCTTGTACCACGACACATGGACGCTTAGTACCACTACCTTTGCCGTCACAAGAACCGAGAACGGCAGGAGTCCGGAGACCCCAAGTACCGAGAACGGAAAGAGTCCGGAGACCCCAAGTACCACGACAATTGACGCTTAGTACCACTACCTTTGCCGTGTATATCTATTGTCGCTGAAGAGCCATGTAGCACAAACGCCAAGTTCCACTACCGTCGCCCCGGAGAGATCGGATGCGTCAAGTCCCTCTCCGAGATGTGTCCCACTACTTCCACTATCATCGCGAGAACGTCTCTCCCATCTACGCCGCATCGAACTCATCCCGCCCCGAAAACGCATGCTTCGAAGGTATAACCACCGAGACGACCGCCGTGAACGATTGCATGTGTGATGTATGAGTTGAACCGCATGTTTGCACCGTATGCCATTGTTCTTTGCGATGCCCCTCTATTGCCATGCCGCCAACACGTGGGAACCTGGTTTCCGGGATCACCCCACCATCCTTATATGACACGCTCACGCCCACTTCCTTTTGCACTGGTATCTCCATGAGCTACCGGAACCGATATGTTGCTGTGACATCATTTTCGGATTCGTCGCCGTGGCACCCTTTCTTTCCACCACGGTGAAAAATGCTTCCTAACATGCTCATGTCAATATTTTCATAAAATTGCATAAAACTTGCATATGTCATCCTCATCATGATAACAACATCTAAAATGTTTTAAATTGTTGCTTGCATTAAAAATTGCTAAATGACATGTGGGGACTTACCGAAATTGTTGTTTGTTGTTTCCGGCCTCACTTAAACTTGCCTATACAGGTAGTTCAATTATGCTTCACCTCTTTCCATGTTTAATGACATTTAATATTGTTGGGTACATAAACAGGAGAGAACTAAATAAATTAATGTGGTGTTTTGTCAATATGCAACTCGTTGCATATTGAGCTCCACTTAATTTGTAGTATTGTTTGTTGCCCTTTGTCATGCCATGCCTCATTAAACCGGACATGCATCATAGTTGATTGTGCATCATGCCATGCTTATGTGATGGTTGTTTACCATGATGTTTGCTTCTTTCCAGTTGCGCTTCACCTTGATAGTTTCAGTTACGTTGCGATTGTGAGGGTCCCTTCGTTTGACTACGCCCGTTCGTCTTCTTCATGGATCCGATCTTCTTCCTAGCGGGATTTCAGGCAAGATGACCGTTACTCTGGATACCACTACTATCTTTTCTTTGCTAGTTGTCTTGATGATATCGCTATGTCGCACTACCTACCACTTGTTTATCAAGCCTCCCAATATGCCCTGAAACAACCTCTAACATTTTTCCACCATCCTAGCAAACCGTTGTTTGGCTATGTTACCGCTTTGCTCGGCCCCTCTTTTGGCGTTGCTAGTTGCAGGTGCAGTTGCAGTTGTTCCATGTTGGGACATGGATATCATGGGATATCACAATATCTCTTATTTAATTAATGCATCTATATTCTTGGTAAAGGGTAGAAGGCGTAGCCTTTTTCTTGGTGTTTTGTTCTACTCTTGCCGCCTTAGTTTTCGTCATACCGGTGTTATGTTCCTTGATTTCGCGTCCCTAACACGATGAGGTTTATGGGCCCCTCTTGACAGTTCGCTTTGAATAAAACTCTTCTAGCAAGGCCCAACATTGGTTTTACCTTTTGCTCAACATAATAACTTAACATGATAATAAACTTGACGCATAGGGAGTAGCGCTACCCGGGGTTCGTTATTCAACATAATACAGGGGGCCCGTGTTGATGGTGTTGGTCCCAAACAGGCAGATTGCGGGGCCCCCTTGGGGAAACCCGAGGTATTTGGTATATACATGTAGGCCAACCCATCCGGACTTGGCCTGAGACGAGATATGAACGGCTACTATCAGGGTGTCGGCACGCCGTGAGGTCTTAATGGATTAGTTTTACCATTGTCGAAATGTCTTGTGCACCGGGATTCCGAGTCTGATTGGAGGATCCCGTGATGGAGGATTGTCTCCTCGGATCGTGAGCTTGTCATGGGCTAAGTTGGGACACCCCTGCAGGGTTTAAACTTTCGAAAGTCATGCCCGCGGTTATGTGGCAGATGGGAGGTTTTAATATCCGATTGTAGAGAACTTGACACCAGATTCGGATTAAAATACACCAACCGCGTGTGTAACCGTGACTGCCTCTTTTCGACGAGGTTTGGGAAGAGAACACAGTTGGGTTATGTTTGAACGTAAGTAGTTCAGGATCCCTTCTTGATCTTTACTAGTTTGTGACCGTTTGCGTAGTTTCTCATCTTACTTTTGTACTCGTAAGTTAGCCACCATACAATGCCTAGTGCTGCTGCAACCTCACCACTCATCCTTTCCTTACCTATTAAGCTTTGCTAGTCTTGATACCCATGGTAATGGGATTGCTGAGTCCTCGTGGCTCACAGATTACTACAACAACAGCTGCAGGTATAGGTAAAGCGATGATCTGATGCGTGTGCGATGCTTGCTTGTTTGGAGTTCTTCTTCTTCAATCAAGGGATAGGTTCCGGGTCGGGGAGCCTGGTCTAGCAGGGTGGATGTCGTTCTTATTTTTCATTTGATTTCATTTTGTAGTCGGGTCCTGCTCTTTTGTATGATGGTTGCTATGTATTGTTGTATGAATGTTGTAACTTGTGGCGAGTGTAAGCCTTTATCTTGTATTCTCATCTATTCAGTACATGATATGTTGTAATGATATCCACCTTGCTATGCGCTCGAAATGCGGTCGTGCCCCAATCATCAATTCATCATGTGATTGGGATAGAATCGCATCTTGGGCGCTACAAAAATTGAGCGTTGTACGAACTTGTGATGGTAAAGAATAAAAGCGACATACTGCATAATAAATGTTGCTATCACAAGGGCCAATACAACATGACGTTCTTTTGCACTAAGGGGTTGAGAATACAAACAAATAAGCGCATGGCAACCTCTGCTTCCCTCTACGAAGGGCCTATCCTTTACTTTTATGTATTTACTTTTATGCAAAGAGTCAAAGTTTTCCTTCTATTCCTTTTTATTTTTCTCCTTTGGCAAGCATCATGTGGTGAGGAAAGATCTAGGCACATATGTCCAGTTGAATATAGATAGCATGAGTTATTATTGTTGACATCGCCCTTGAGGTGAATACGTTGGGAGGCGAAACTATAAGCCCCTATCTTTCTATGTGTCCAGTTGAAACGTTTTGCTCATGTGTACGCGGTGAGTGTTAGCAATCATAGAAGACCATATGATGGTTGAGTATGTGGACTTGCCGAAAGGCTCCGATACGCGACCCTTCCTGAAAAGATGATGAATTGTAGTTGCAAAGTTGACCGAGAACATAGTTTGTTGGTTTTTTGGTAGAGTTTTTGCTTTATACTTTGATTGTGTGATGAACTGTTACTTATTCATGAGAAGTATATGATAAAAGTTCTATGACAAGAGTCGTATGTTTAAGTTTGTTGCTGTTATAATAATGAACATGATTCTTCTATGTCCGTATTTTGTTTACACCTCTCTCTCTCTAAGCATGTGGACATGGTTTTCGATTTCGGTTTTTCACTTGAGGACAAGCGAGGTCTAAGCTTGCGGGAGTTGATACGTCCATTTTGCATCATGTTTTCCTACTATTATTTATGATGTTTTTATCCATAATAATGCTTTTGGAGTAATTCTAATACCTTTTCTCTCATAATATGCAAGGTACACACAAAGAGGGAGAATTCCGGTAGCTGGAAATCTGGAACTCCGGTAGTTTGGAGTTGACGTAGCACAACTCCAAACAAGTTGAAACTTCATGGAGATTTTTTATCAAATATATGATGAATATTGTAGCAAATAACTACCATAGGGGGCCCACCAGGTGGGCACAAGCCATCTGTGCGCGCCAGGGAGCCCATGCGCGCCCTGGTTGGTTGTGCTCACCCAGGCCCACCTCCGATGCCCATCTTCTGGTATATAAGTCATTTTGACCTAGAAAAAATAAGGAGAGGACTTTTGGGACGGAGCACCGCCGTCTCGAGGCGGAACTTGGGCAGGAGCACTTTTCCCCTCCGGCGGAGCGATTCCGCCGGGGGAACTTCCCTCTCGGAGGGGGAAATCATCGTCATCATCATCACCAACAAATCTCCCATCTTGGGGAGGGCAATCTCCATCAACATCTTCAATAGCACCATGTCATCTCAAACCCTAGTTCATCTCTTGTGTTCAATCTTGTTACCGGAACTATAGATTGGTGCTTGTGGGTGACTACTAGTGTTGATTACATCTTGTAGTTGATTACTATATGGTTTATTTGGTGGAAGATTATATGTTCAGATCCAATATGCTATTTAATACCCCTCTGATCTTGAGCATGTATCATTTGTGAGTAGTTACTTTTGTTCTTGAGGTCACGGGAGAAATCATGTTGCAAGTTGACGGTGTCCTGGACTAGGGGGTACTCACCACGTCATCTCCCGATCTGTTAGATTGGGCTGAGGACCCCCATGGTCGTATACTCATGGGCCAGTTCGGACAGCCGCTGCATACAAGGAAGATTCCACAAGACTTGGCGATCAAGACAAGGACTCCTTCCCACCGGCGTATTCAGCTAAGACTCTTGTTATCCTAGGCATCTGGTGCATTATATAAATCGAGGCCAGGCTAGTCGATAGATATACAGCAACAATCATACCATAGGCTAGCTTCTAGGGTTTAGCCTCTCCGATCTCGTGGTAGATCTACTCCTGTACTACCCATATCATCAATATTAATCAAGCAGGACGTAGGGTTTTACCTCCATCAAGAGGGCCCGAACCTGGGTAAAACATCGTGTCCCCTGCCTCCTGTTACCATCCGCCTTAGACGCACAGTTCAGGACCCCCTACCCGAGATCCGCCGGTTTTGACACTGACATTGGTGCTTTCATTGAGAGCTCCGTTGTGTGTTCGGCAAAAGGTTGATGGCTCGCCTGCAGATCAACTGCGACTTCGGCATCTTCGTCACCAGCTCGACCGGTCACCTTGGTTCGACCAAGGACTGCACCCTACCTCCGGTCGTCATGTTCGGATGAGGGCCTTTATAAACATCAACTCCGATCTCTATCAAGATCATGGAGGAATCATCCAGGGAGCCCGGGGGCTCAACGTCAACATTGCCCTCGGGCGACCGTGCTGTTTTTCTGAACAGCAAACTTGTGTCCGCCGCCACCGCCTCCTCAAGTGTCTTTTTAATGATTGCTTCAATGGAATTGTTCAGAATTGAGTCTACAACAACCCTGGAAAATTTCGTCGAGTTCCGATGGAGGAATCTCTTGCAATCCACGATATACCGGAGCCCTGTCAAATCTCGACGGGAATCTGGACGAGTTTAGGGCGTGGTATCCAGCTTCTATCTCGGACGTCCTTTGGAAGATCCAACCATTGATCGGCTGAGGAATTCCTATATCTACCACCTCTCAAAATTTCAGCTCGATCCGACCATCCAAACTCCGGGAACCTTCCGATTAGTGCATCACTTTTCGGATATGTTTTCTGCACGAAAACGAATCCGGCCCGAGTTCGTCTTTTTTATGAACGGGATTTCGGACATCCTTTGTATGGGGTATTGTGTTTTGTTCCCGAACACATCCCACTAACTTTAAAATCTTTTGAACATGATCTTCAACATCATGCTGGTGTCAAACCAGTTCGGCAATATTGCTCCACGACTGCCGACCTGCGCTAAACACGTCGTCACTTTGTTGAGCCGAGCTCAACTTCTTCGGATCATCATCTCGGCAAGCCGAACAAGAGTCCGACATCGCGAAGGATAAATCATCACCAACATCGCCGCCCCACGGATTACACAGAGCGGGCATACCGGCATCGCCGCACAGTCGCTTCATCAAGCCGGCATCGACCACGTCACGACCTGCATCGGCAGGGCCGCACTATTGCTTCTTCAAGCTGGTGTCCATCATGCCGACCTACTTCGACTCATCGGCTGACATCAAGGCTTCGACGTCTCGGCTGGACCGGGGGCTTCGCCATCTCTTCATCAACCTACTCCGGACACTTCGGCGTCACTAACCGACCAGCTCCGTCACGTTAGCTGGAGCGAGGGCTTTGCCTCGGCGAGCCAACCTTTGCCAGCATTGCCATGCCGTCGTTTTATCACCCATCAGGCAATGCCGATCGAGTCCCAATTTTGGGAATCACCTTCCTTCAGATTGCTACAACAAATAAACCAGGTGCTATTAATCCAAATATTTTTTGCTTGTTTGGGTTCATTTTTCCCAAGAATTATTACTCTGGTTTGTCCAACATATGTACACAGGTCTATCAAATGGTGGCCGCATTAACGACAGTCGCATGGTGGTTCGGTCAGATTCCGTACATAGTCTGGCGAACGCCGCATCCGGAGCTCGGACCGACCTATGAATTCAGGCTTTGCCACGCCTTTACCGCATCACGCCGACGCCCTGCATCGACATTGACTTCGGCGCCAGGCCATATTTCTTTTATTACTCACTTTGCATAAATTATTTATTATGCTACGATTTTTTTAATTATCATTATTACTATTATCTCCGGTTTGCACTATTTTTTGTGCACAGGAAAATGATCCGGGGACTTTGGCGTCACTCTGCCGGTCTGCATTGACCGTGCTATGTCACCACTTCGGCGTGTTGAGCTCTCCGCTCCGCCACCTTGGGACCGGCTTGGGGGATGGAACCTTGTCCCGCATCAAGCTCGGACCGCGTCATCAATACCGAACACATTAACCAGCTAAGTCGCTTTCATGCTCAAAGCTTTAATTTCTAACTTGTGTTCGGTTCGACCAAGCATTATACTTTTTTGGAAAAAAGCTGCTTGTAAATTTTTTTCCTTGTCCAAACTTTGTTTGTGACGCATAAATTCAAATACCCAATTCATTTGGGGGCTTCCTTCATGAAGCTTTTCCTCTTGCATATGATTATACTTGTACGGCTCTGTTCCTTGTTCGTGTATTATGCCACAATATGCACCATATTGACTTAAGCGATTTGCAAGCTGGGTTGCCTCGCTCCTGTGTTTACCCCTACGTTCCCGATTGTTCGGCTAGGGAGTAAAGGGAGCACCTCTGTGATTGTCACGATCGGATCATCCGAGCCGGACCTCAGACTGGGTGAAGCCGAAAGCTAGCGCTCTTATAGTTTTGAATGATGGTCGGCACACAACGGAACTCATGAGTACAAAAAATCTATTGCACAAGTCTCATAATAACAATGAGCACCGAAGAAAGGTATCGGTGGGGGTACTATTTTCTTCGAAGATGCTTCTTACACTTCGCAGTAATATAGCATAAGTTCCCTGAGCGCGCTTTGTCTATTACAGCCTTATGGCCTGATTGCCTAGTTATTGGGAACACCGTTGATATTCTCGACAGATGGAGTACATAACACTTTTCGGTCCTTGACCGAAGAGGGAGTTGTAAATCATATTACTGCGAAAAGTGTTATCCCACCAAGTGGCGTGAGTTGTGAAAAGTGTTATGTACCCATCATAGATCCCATCATAGGTCCTATCTAATATAATACGGTTACGATGTTCGGACACACCATTACGCTGTGGTGTTCCAAGTGGCATGAGTTGTGAAACTATTCCACATTGTTTTAAATGAAGGCAAAACTCATAACTCAAATATTCGCCTCCACGATCAGATCGTAGAAACTTTTATTTTCTTGTTATGATGATTCTCCACTTCACTCTGAAATTCTTTGAACTTTTCAAATGTTTCAGACTTGTGTTTCATCAAGTAGATATTCCCATATCTGCTCAAATCATCTGTGAAGGTCAGAAAATAATGATACCCACCTCGTGTCTCAACACTCATCGGACTGCATACATCAGTATGTATTATTCCCAATAAGTCAGTGGCTCGCTCCATTGTTCCACAGAGCAGAGTCTTAGTCATGTTGCCCATGAGGCATGGTTCGCAAGCATCAAATGATTCATAATCAGGTGATTCCAAAAGTCCATCCGCATGGAGTTTCTTCATGCGCTTTACACCAATATGAGCTAAACGGCAATGCCAAAAATATGTTGCACTATCATTATCAAAGTTGCATCTTTTGGCATTAATATTATGAATATGTGCATAACCACGATCGAGAGTTGATAACCCAGAAGTTAGGGGATCGCAACAGTTTTCGAGGGTAGAGTATTCAACTCAAATTTATTGATTCGACACAAGGGGAGCCAAAGAATATTCTCAAGTATTAGCAACTGAGTTGTGAATTCAACCACACTTGGGAACTTAATATCTGCAGCAAAGTATTTAGTAGCAAAGTAATATGATAGTAGTGGTAACGGTGGCAAAAGTAACGGTAGCAGTTTTGGTTTTATAGTGATTGTAACAGTAGCAATGGAAAACTAAATAAGCGAAGATCAATATATGAAAAGCTCGTAGGCAATGGATCAGTGATGGATAATTATGTCGCATGCAATTCCTCATGCAATAGTTATAACATAGGGTGACACAGAACTAGCTCCAGTTCATCAATATAATGTAGGCATGTATTCCGAATATAGTCATACGTGCTTATGGAAAAGAACTTGCATGACATCTTTCGTCCTACCCTCCCGTGGCAGCGGGGTCCTATCGGAAACTAAGGGATATTAAGGCCTCCTTTTAATAGAGTACCGGACCAAAGCATTAACACATAGTGAATACATGAACTCCTTGCTACCTCTTGAGCACTGCATTGGTTTTCCCTTGAAGAGGAAAGGGTGATGCAGCAAAGTAGTGTAAGTATTTCCCTCAGCTTTTGGGAACCAAGGTATCAATCCAGTAGGAGACCACGCGCGAGTCACCTCATACCTACACAAACAAATAAGAACCTCGCAACCAACGCGATAAAGGGGTTGTCAATCCCTTCACGGCCACTTGCAAGAGTGAGATCTGATAGAGATAATAATAATAAGATAAATATTTTTGGTATTTTTATAATATAGATTGAAAGTAAAGATTGCAAAATAAAATAGATTGGAAACTTATATGATGGAGAATAGACCCGGGAGCCATAGGTTTCACTAGTGGCTTCTCTCAAGATAGCATAATTATTACGGTGGGTGAACAAATTACTATCGAGCAATTGATAGAAAGTGAATAATTATGAGAATATCTAGGCATGATCATGTATATAGGCATCATGTCCATGACAAAGTAGACCGACTCCTGCCTGCATCTACTACTACTACTCCACACATCGACCACTATTCAGCATGCATGTAGAGTATTAAGTTCATAAGAACGGAGTAACGCCTTAAGCAAGATGACATGATGTAGAGGGATAAACTCATGCAATATGATATAAACCCCATCTTTTTATCCTCGATGGCAACAATACACTACGTGTCATTTCCCTTTCTGTCACTGGGATTGAGCACCGCAAGATTGAACCCAAAGCTAAGCACTTCTCCCATTGCAAGAAAGATCAATCTAGTAGGCCAAACCAAACTCATAATTCGAAGAGACTTGCAAAGATAACCAATCATACAGAAAAGAATTCAGAGAAAATTCAAATATTGTTCATAGATAATCTTGATCATAAACCCACAATTCATCAGATCTCGACAAACACACTGCAAAAAGAGTTACATCGAATAGATCTCCAAGAAGATCGAGGAGAACTTTGTATTGAGATCCAAAGAGAGAGAAGAAGCCATCTAGCTAATAACTATGGACCCGAAGGTCTGAGGTAAACTACTCACACATCATCGGAGAGGCCATGAAGTTGATGTAGAGGCCCTCCGTGATCAATACCCCCTCCGGCGGAGCTCCGGAAAAGGCCCCAAGATGGGATCTCTTGGGTACATAATGTTGCGGCGGTGGAAATAGGTTTTCGTGGTGCTCCCCGATGTTTTCAGGGTACGTAGGTATATATAGGAGGAAGAAGTAGGTCAGTGGAGCCACGAGGGACCCACGAGGGTGGAGGGCACGCCCCCTGCCTTGTGGCCGCCTCGTTGGTTGCTTGACGTCCACTCCAAGTCCTCAAGATCACGTTTGTTCCAAAAATCACGCTCCCGAAGGTTTCATTCCGTTTGGACTCCGTTTGATATTCTTTTTCTGCGAAACACTGAAATAGGCAAAAACAGCAATTTGGGCTGGGCCTCCGATTAATAGGTTAGTCCCAAAAATAATATAAAAGTGTAAAATAAAGCCCATTAGCATCCAAAACAGATAATATAATAGCATGGAACAATCAAAAATTATAGATACATTGGAAACGTATCAAGCATCCCCAAGCTTAATTCCAGCTCGTCCTCGAGTAGGTAAATGATAAAAACAAAAAAATTGATGTGGAATGCTTCCTAACATATTTATCAATGTAATTTTCTTTATTGTGGCATGAATGTTCAGATCCGAAAGATTCAAGATAAAAGTTTAATATTGACATAAAAATAATAATACTTCAAGCATACTAACCAAGCAATCATGTCTTCTCAAAATAACATGGCCAAAGAAAGTTCATCCCTACAAAATCATATAGTTTGGTCATGCTCCATTTTCGTCACACAAAAATGCTCTCATCATGCACAACCCCGATGACAAGCCAAGAAATTGCTTCATACTTTAGTAATCTCAAACTTTTTTCAACCTTCACGCAATACATGAGCATGAGCCATGGATATAGTACTATGGGTGGAATAGAGTATAATGAAGGGGAATGTGGAGAAGACAAAAAAGGAGAAAGTCTCACATCGACGCGGCTAATCAATGGGCTAGGGAGATGCCCATCAATTGATGTCAATGCAAGGAGTAGGGATTGCCATGCAACGGATGAACTAGAGCTATAAATGTATGAAAGCTCAACAAAAGAAACTAAGTGGGTGTGCATCCAACTTGCTTGCTCACGAAGACCTAGGGCACTTGAGGAGGCCCATTGTTGGAATATACAAGCCAAGTTCTATAATGAAAAATTCCCGCTAGTATATGAAAGTGACGAAACAAGAGACTCTCTATCATAAAGATCATGGTGCTACTTTGAAGCACAAGTGTGGAAAAAGGATAGTAGCATTGCCCCTTTTTCTTTTCTTTTCTTTTCTTTTTTTGGGCCTTCCTTTTTTTATTTGGCCTTTCTCTTTTTTATGGGATAATGCTCTATTAATGATTATCATCACACTTCTATTTATTTACAACTCAATGATTACAACTCGATACTAGAACAAGATATGGCTCTATGTGAATGCCTCCGACGGTGTACCGGGATTGACTGATGAGTGACATGTATGAAAGAAGTATGAACGGTGGCTTTGCCACAAATACGATGTCAACTACATGATCATGCAAGGCAATACGACAATGATGATGCGTGTCATAATAAACGAAACGGTGGAAAGTTGCATGGCAATATACACTACACCACGACACTCGAAGCAGCGTCAAACAATCTGTCGGTGTAGGTCACATAAGGCGACACATTTAGTGTCGGCGAAGAACTTTGCTGATGGAAAGGAGCTGTCGCCTATAGTCCTGCCGGGAAAGGTTTTTACCGACAGATAAATATATGCCGACAGATAGTATGACGGAGTAGGTGAGGTCTACGCCGACAAACATTTCTACACTGACATACATTGTTATGCCGACAGTTCATCTGACAATGTGGTATTCCGACAGATAT
The DNA here is from genome assembly GCF_003073215.2 of Triticum urartu. Taxonomy (NCBI): domain Eukaryota; kingdom Viridiplantae; phylum Streptophyta; class Magnoliopsida; order Poales; family Poaceae; genus Triticum; species Triticum urartu. The sequence continues at coordinate 169,332,051 of NC_053028.1, read as the reverse complement.
TGCGACGTCCATAGCTATTCCGACAGTTCATCTGACACTGAGTTATGCCAACAGACTATGTGACACCCAATACTTATGCCGACACACTTGTTGCCAGGGTACTACATTTTAGCACACATGGAAATGCACCATGTATTAATATAAAAATTAACTTCATATTATTCAATTCATGTGAAGTACACGATACATAATATTCAACTCATCACAAGATAGCATTGGCCTATTCATTCATTCAGCATATATAGAAGATCCATTAATTTTCTTCAGTCAAGTTATCTACAACCAGTTAGGAAATACACAAGTCTGACATATAGGATGTGGCCTATTACAAAATATGATAACCAAGTTCCGAAGAAACCAATTGTTCTTTCACTTGACTACTACAAAATACTACCTCCGTCCCAAAGACACTTATTTTGGGAGGGGGAGGGGGAGGGGTAGTATGGAAGGGGCAAGTCTTTGATCATCAAGTCAACATCAACTTCCATATGACCAAAATGTGTCGACCATGTTATGAACAAAAGTAATCAGCAGAACATCATATATCATCTTGTAGGCTTACTTTCTGCCATTTGACCTTGAAAAAGAACTCATATGTTTAAGAATCATAGAAATACGATTTTTTTTCAAATTTGTGAGTTGTCTACAATGAGTAGTTGCTAGGATTATCTGCACGTAACTCTAGAAAAAAATCATGCCTACATTTACTATGTGTTCCTGATTCATCTGTAGTCCATTTAAGTACTAAATGCTCTCAGTTCATCTATATCTACAGGCCACTAAACTATTCAGACCTAGCATAAATATTCAGACCTAGTATTAATATTCACATCCATTAGTATAAGCAAGAACAATAGATTCTCAGTGATTGTGATCACCAACAGACTGAGAGTACATCATGCCATTTTACCCTCATTATCCTTTATTCCAAGGAAATATCATTTGATTTTTTTCCTTTTCTAGTACAACTATGTGGCTATCATAACATGCAACTTCAAAAATTCATGTCAATAAATTCTGGATGTGTAAATATTGCCTAACAAGAGCAAAAATCATCGCCTCATACATGGCAGCTAGGTAAATTAGACAGTGATAGATGGTTGCCTTCAATAGAAAATTAGCGGGGTCGATCCCACTTGCATACCATATACGTTTCTGCCCTTCTGCTTGCTAATATCCTAGGTAAAATGCAGCCAAGCAAACATCAACTTCCATATGACAAAATGTGTCAACCATGTTCTGAACAAGAGCGATCACGAGAACATCCTCCATCAACTTGTGAATTTGCTACTTTTTACCATGTCCCTGCAAATGAACTAATATGTTTCAGCCATCTTAGAAATAGTAGAATTTTTCAAATCTGTGAGTTATCTTTGAGTCCAAAGGTCTAAGAAATAGAATATGTACAACATATTGGCTTGGTTAAAAGGAAAGTAAACAAATACTTGATTGCACGGCCTCTCCAATAAAAACTATGCATGTCTTTTTTCTGCACTATAAGAACTGAAATATAAAGCATATAAGGAGGCATTTCTTCTCTACTAAAAGATCTAAAGAATAAAGCCAATAATCTTAGAAAAGATTGTACGCCCTCTGTAATAAAGAAATATAAGATCATAGATTACTAAAGTAGTGATCTAAAAGATATTATATTTCCTTACAGAGGGAGTAATTATGCAACAGTTTGGTTAAAAAGATAACCTTATTGGAACACAAACCAAAGTCAGGATATCGCCTACCATATCACAAAATGGATTCCTATAAAAATGTCTGAACTCACTAATAACCAAAGTCTAGGATCCATGTACCATCTTTTAGAATGGGGCTGATGAGTTGCAGCAATAGAGTATACAAGTTACACAAAAATACAGCATACAGTATACAGAAAACAAGCACAACTTTTTTTCCACTCAACTTCTCAGTGTAAAGATCAGTAAAATGTGAAGGCTTAGTAGTATGAACAATACTTGGAACCCTTTAAAAAAATAAAGACACTTTCAGTTAAACACTAAGTTTGTGTCTACATGTAAAACTATGTCAAATCCTTATCTTGGAACTAGTTTGAGGCATGGAATCAAAGCTCATAAACAGAACTTTTAGCTGAATATTAAACAGATAGCAATACTCTAACAATAGAAAAAGAAATCAAATCATGCAGGGGAGTTGGATGTGTTTTACCCTTGAACACTGGTTGTAGCATCATGCCACCAGTCTACAAGACAAATCTCTGAGATTCACCTTTCCTGACACATACAGATGGAGTCCAAAAGCTTGTCTTCCTTGTAATGATGCCAAGGCTCTGGGACGAAACACAAAATGAGGCTCTAACATTACAAAAATATAGCTAATACAACTAAAGTATACTTTCACTTAATTAATTCCATATCTTGATTATTTGTTATTTCGTACAATTTATAAATACATAAATTATGAAATTTAAAGTACTGAAGGTACTGCTAAAACAATAAACTAACATCGTGTTCTACTTAAAAGCATCAGTACATGAATTCTAGGCTTATCAAGATATGAGAACAAAAGAATGATGAACCTTGAAACTTGGATGGACAACTATCTTTGAAATCTTTTATGAGCAACTATCCTCAAAATAGTTCTATCCGAAACAATCAAAGAAATGCATTGATAGGAGCAGAGTAGGAACTACAGGAAGTTGTGCTACGCTTCGGTGCAATCATACATCAAGGATGATCCAGGTAAGCTGGGCCTTTTTCATCCTGATACATAACAGCGATTTGGGGGCCCCTAGAATTGGGGGTCCTGGGTGGTCGCCCACTTTGGCCCCCCTTCTCGACGACCCTGAATGATGCACACCCAGAAATACATAGGAATCACCAAAAAAATATTTTTAGTAATCTCTTGCAATGCAAATCCATGGATTATGCTGACAATAGTAAAATGAGTTAACTATTGAGTAGAAGGAATTTTCTAAACTTCAGAAGAAACGACAATAGGATGAACATTAACAATTCTAAGGGAAATGAAACCCAATTCCTAGTTTTAACTTTGGGCCATGTGTGGTCATGTGAATGTTTTCATTCATTCAGCAATGCTAAAAGAAAGACAAATATGTAAACATGCATGTTTTTATATTAGGAAGCTACACATATTTCAGTTATACACAATGCAGACCATACATTCTCGACTATACCTCTCTTTCTTCCCCCAAAACTGAATCATTCAAATAATCTTCAACTAGTAAAATTGGAAATGTTGAGATTAAAAATTAAAATGCAGAGCAAGAAGGAATGATCAAACGAAAGGAAAGAGAAGTTAAAAAAACACGAGGTGAATCCTTGTACCGGTTTAGATGGATCTCCGTGGTGGAATAGTTGAAAAAGGTTGGAACTACGGTAAAAGAGAAGATGAAACAATTGAAATCAGGAATTTGATGAGCCTCTGAAATAAGGAATTAATCACTTGGATGAAAAAGAATAAGAATTATGTTATGCTTGTCCTTCACCAATTAAATTGATGATATACAATGGATTTGGCACACTACTTATTCGCATAGAAAGGATTAAATATAGATATAGCGCAAACTCAATGGACCACTGGTAGGATTTGAAAATAGCGAAAGAATTGATATGAAAAACAAGGAAGAGAGATCTTGAACGAACCACCGTAAGAATTGGAAATGAACGAAGTAAAGACAAAGAAACACCGGGAAAATTATAAAAAGAAAGAAGATACTTGAGAGGATTTAGATATATGAGAACGAAGAGATCACGAACTGATTAGAGATCACTTGAACGATGCATCGGTAAGATTGGAGAATGATAACTGAAAGCCGAGAATGAATAAACCTGAATTTATGGACTCCGGATAATCAAACTTGAGAAGACTCTTGAATAGCTCCGGATGGGTGAAAAGAATTATCACAATCCAAAAACAACTATGAGAGGATGGCATCGAACTAGAACCACGAATCTCTGAGAGAACGGATAAGATATGGCGGAAAAACTCTTCTTTGGTCTTCAAATGCAGAGAATGACGATGAGAAACGCCACCATGAATTGTTGAGATACTCCGGGATGAAAAATAGAAAAGGTTGAGCCAATGATGAAAGAATTTGAAAGATCTTGGAGAAAAACATTTGACTGATGACAGTTCATTCTTATGTCAAACTTTGGAGAGAATTTGAGAAGCTCCGGTAAAATAAGAAGAGTCAGGTAAGATCCTGGGAAAAGACCTGTGGGTTATGGGCCCACTCAAAAGAAACACCGTAGAACGATTTAAAAGAGAGAATGCACCGGTTGAGTTAAATGGCTTGAATGAGATAACAACCTCGAAATAGGTTGAACTGACCTTGAATGAAAAGACGAGCCTTCTGAGATATCTTGAGCACTCCGGGACAATAGAATAGCGAGAGGTGAACGATTAAGAATTGCACTAGCATGAGAAAGCCTTGAAATGAGGAAAGGGTATGATCAACAAAGCTTGACTTGAAACCACCGGAGAAGAAAAAGAACGAAGAATGATGAACTTGAAGCTCCGTTAGAATCTTTATGAGAAACACCGGGTAAGAACATTGAAAGGAAAGAAAGAAGAGACTTCACATCAATAAAATTATACTTGATTGAGATATATGAGTCCTCGGAGAAAAGAAAGGGAGGGAGGGCGGGAAAAACAAAGGCACCTTGGAGATGGATGAAACAAACACCGTTCAGAAGAAAACTGATACTTGATCTTGTGAATGTTGACGTGATCGGATCCACTTGAAGAGAGACACACCGGTTGAACAAGATTGGCATAACAATCTCGATTAACAAGAAAGATTAGTATTCGCATAGGAGTATGAGAACACCATTTGGGGAAGGTATGGAATCAACATTTGACATTGAAGCAACTCGAATACCACAACTCAAAAACAAAAAACAAAACAAAGGATTGGCTTGCAAAATAAGCCGGAACAAACATATGATAGAGATTTCGTCCGAAGTTTTCGTGGTGGGGCCTACACGGGCTCAATCGCACAACACCATCATGTACAAGGCAGTGCACATGACATACGAAGCGTCCCCGAGTCGGCATAGCCAAGGACTCTTTAAGACACAACAAGACCACTGTAAAACCAACCGTGGATAGGCGGACCACTAGGCGTCGAACCCCAATTTCATATCATACATCTGTCGGAAAGATATACTAAGAGCTACTTGAATTCCCACTTATAAACTTCTGAAATTTTCCAGTTATGCAATCAGGTGTTGGGGATACAGGGGAAGCATAATATCTCACCCAAACTAACAATTCCTACATTCAGCTGTATCCATCCTTCAACACATAACCAAGAAATATTCGGAAATCATTTACCTCAACCTTCGAAAAGCATCCGTTATATGAGTTATGGCAATACTCCCGAACTCCCGCCCCAGTACTGGGTGGCATCGACGTTATCTCACCAACAACTGCATAAAAGAGAGTTTCGATGCTGGCGAATAAAAATCAGGTATTCCAGAACCGCAACGATAAAATTGTGACGACAACACCTCGGAGCTCAACTCCCCGGGACACTGCCACAACCCCTAAATGTCAGGAGGCACCAAGAACAATGTTCTCGTCACAAATCGATCGGAACGATTCCAAGATACCCGCGTGATCCTAAATTTTTTTTAGTGAAATTTGAGAAGACAAGAGTCAAAACTCTACATCAGGATGCCTCACCAGAGCAATGAAGGGACTGAGGAGTAAAAAGAATCCTACTCTCCGATATATATAATCCTAAATGACTCAAAATATTTTTTTTCTAGACTCAACAATGCCAACGATTTGATCAAGCAGGGGGCTCCTAAGGCCGGGGAAGGCTCTGATACCAACTTGTAACGCCCTCGATGCGGCTATATCTCCCACGTGTCGAAGCACGACTTAGAGGCATAACCGCATTGAAAGCAATGCCGCAAGTGAGGTAATCTTCACACAACCCATGTAATACATAAGGGAAAAGAATACATAGTTGGCTTACAATCGCCACTTCACACAAATACATGAATAAAGCATTACATCAACCAGATACAATCAAGGTCCGACTACGGAACCAAAATAAAAGAAGACTACCCCAAAAGCTACACAGATCCCCGATCGTCCCAACTGGGCTCCACTACTGATCAACTAGGACTAAACAACACAAAGGACAAGATCTTCATCGAGCCCCTCCTTGAGCTTGGTTGCGTCACCTGCTCGGTAACATCGACACCTGCAAACTGGTATTGGAAGTAATCTGTGAGTCATGGGGACTCAGCAATCTCACACCCTCGCGATCAAGACTATTTAAGCTTATAGGAAGGGTACAAGGTATGAGGTGGAGCTGCAGCAAGCGACTAGCATATTTGGTGGCTAACATACGCAAATGAGAGTGAGAAGAGAAGGCAAAGAACGGTCGATAAAAGTATGATCAAGAAGTGATCCTAGAACAACCTACGTCAAGCATTACTCCAGCATCGTGTTCACTTCCCGGACTCCGCCGAGAAGAGACCATCACGGTTACACACGTGGTTGATGTATTTTAATTAAGGTCAACTTCAGGTTTTCTACAACCGGACATTAACAAGTTCCCATCTACCCATAATCGCGGGCACGACTTTCGAAAGTTCAAATCCCTGCAGGGGTGTCCCAACTTAGCCCATCACAAGCTCTCACGGTCAATGAAGGATATTCCTTCTCCCAAGACAATCCGATCAGACTCGGCATCCCGGTTACAAGACATCCTCGACAATGGTAAAACAAGTCCAGCAACACCGCTCGAATGTGCCGACAAATCCCGATAGGAGCTGCACATATCTCGTTCTCAGGACACACTCAGATGAGCGCTCCATACAACTAAAGCCAAACCTCGAGTTTCCCCGAGGGGGTGCTGCACAGGGCTCTAGTTTGGACCAACACTCAGAGGAGCACTGGCCCGGGGGGTTAAAATAACGATGACCCTTGAGTCTACAGAACCCAAGGGAAAGAAAAGGCTAGGTGGCGAATGGTAAAACGAATGTTGGGCATTGCTGGAGGAGTTTTATTCAAGGCGAACTATCAAGGAGTTCCCATTATAACCCAACCGTGTAAGGAACGCAAAATCCGGGAACATAACACCGATATGACGGAAACTAGGGCGGCAAGAGTGGAACAAAACACCAGGCATAAGGCCGAGCCTTCCACCCTTTACCAAGTATATAGATGCATTAATTAAATAAGAGATATTGTGATATCCCAACATATCCATGTTCCAACATGGAACAAACTCCAATCTTCACCTGCAACTAACAACGCTATAAGAGGGGCTGAGCAAAGCGGTAACATAGCCAAACAACGGTTTGCTAGGACAAGGTGGGTTAGAGGCTTGGCTTAACAATATGGGAGGCATGATAAACAAGTGGTAGGTATCGCAGCATAGGCATAGCAAAAGAGCGAGCAACTAGCAAGCAAAGATAGAAGTGATTTCGAGGGTATGGTCATCTTGCCTGAAATCCCGCAAGGAAGAAGAACGAGTCCATGAAGAAGACAAACGGACGTAGCCGAATGGGTCCTCACAAACGCGACGTAATTGGAACCAACCCGAAGAAGCAACACCGGAAAGAAGCACACAACATAGTAAACAACCAACACATGAACATGGCATGATATGCGGGGTGCGGTATGCGATGCATATGCATGATTTGCAAAGGAATGCTTGGACCTGGCCTCAACTTGGAAATCCAAGAGTGCCACTGGAAAGGTGAGTTGATTTCGGTCGAAATCGATATAAAGATCACCGGAATCGGATGCACGGTTTGGAAATGGCAAGCAAAACAAATATGGCACCGGTCTGCGATAATCAGCAACTAGCCATCTGAATGCATCAAGTTAAATATGCTACATCACTCAAACATGACAACAAAATACATGGCAGGGATCCACTCATGATTCTTGATAAAAGATGAACACTGAGCTACGGCTAATTCACTCAATAACAGGTTCAAACAAGCATGGCAAAACAGCGAAAGACAACAGGTTTCAGACTTGGTGAAATTAACAGCATGTCAGGAATTTATCATCAGGAAGCAATCTTTAGAGCATGAAAACTACATGCTACAGGAAGATATCATGGCAAAGAAAGGCATGGCATGAAGCTACTCTAAGCATATAACAAAAGTCTCTTAGTGACGATGAGCCAAAAGGGATCAGAAAATACAATTGGAAGCATGTGAACATAGCAAAAATATAAACAGATTCAGACTTAGTGAAAAACTGGAGCATGCAAACAGATTAACAAGTAGGCATGTTTACGAGCTCGATGCACTCACTATGAGGCATTGCATGATAAACTAAGAATACACCCAGCAAATAGACATGGCGTAGAATCTATACATGGCAAGAACAACAACATAGCATGCATGGATCAACAACAACAAGCTCGGCAAAATTGCTAAACATGTTAACAATCTGCCAGGAACATTTTATAGCAAAAGTAGAGCTCGATTGACTCAATCTAGGGTGCTCGATAATTGCAAACAAAGACATGGATGGATAGAGCACCACAATATTAACAAAACATCCTTACTGATCATCCTCAAAAGAGGCACGGATCACTAGGAAACAACATGAACATATGGCATAAAAACAATAACAGGACAATGACTTAATGAAATTCTAAGTCCCTGAAATCAGCATCAACGATTACGCTACTTTGCAGTCTTGTGCTAGTCACCACAAAGATCACAAAAATACAAGGCAAACACCTCTGTAAGGATGGCATGGCACTCTACAAAACACATGTAGAGCTCAGCATCATAGCATGCACACATTAATCATGGCAAAAATGACAAAAAGCCATTTGCTGAAACAGATCTGACAAAATCATCACATAGCCCTCTTCCAACAGCATTTCGGGCATCAAGATGAGCTCAAATGAAAATGATGCACTCGTCGAGATGAACATTTTGATATGCTACACGCACGAATTGGAGCAACGGGCGGTGAGTTATGATGCGATGAACAGGGACATATATTATGCCAAACTGGGGACTTAGCAGAATAACACATGAGAGCGGGGTCACTAAAAGACACTCGGGGCGGGGTTTAGGCGGGCGCTCATCTAGCGGGCCTGGCCCAGAGGACGGAGAGGCAGGCCGAGGGGGCCGGCGGCGACATGGGCCTTGGGAGGCTGCGGGCCCACGAGGTCGCCCAAGAGGATCAGATCCTCTCCTCGTGCTCCTGCATGAGCAGGGCCATGGCGAGGCGGCGGCGGCGGCTGCCGGCTCCGGCGACCGGGGCTCGGGGACGGTGAGGAAGCCAGGCGAGGAGGGCGGATCCGGGGCGCGGGGACGGTGAGGGACAAGCGCACCCGGCGAAGCACGACGACGGTGAGGTCTGGAGGCCTCCGGCGAGGTTCGCGGCGAAGGTGGCGGCGGCGACGACGAGAGAGAGGCGACAGAGGAGATGGCCGGCGAGAAGGACGCCTGGCGCGCGGGTGGCGGAGAATCCCAACGGCGGCGGCGTGGGATCTGGCCCGGTTCGGCCCCGCGCGGGCCGGATCTGGGCCGGCGAGCGACGCGGTGAAGTGGGGTGCGGGGCGGACAGGTGGCGCGCGCTGGTTGGCTAGCGGCGGTGGGGTGACGTGGCGCCTTGCCATTGGGCGGAGTGAGGTGGCGGCGGCGAGCGGACATGTCCGGCGTGGGAAGAAATGTTCGGCGGCGATGAGGGAGTTGGATCTAGGGTTTGCACCGCGAATATTTCGGAGGGGGTCACATATTTATAGGTAGAGGGAGCTAGGAGAGTCCAAATGATGTGCGGTTTGCGGCCACGCGATCGTGATCGAACACTCTAGATGATGGAGGAGGTTTAGGTGGGTTTTGGCCAGTTTGGAAGGATGTTGGGCTGCAACACACACGAGGCCTTTTTGGTCCCTCGGTTTACCGTTGGAGTACCAAACGAAGTCCAAACGGCACAAAACTTGACAGGCGGTCTGCCGGTAGTAAACCAAGGCCGCATGGCAAGTATCGGTCCAATCCAAAAACGTTTAACACCCGCACACGAAAAGAGGTAGAAAGAGACACCGGGTGACATAGGAGCGCCGAATTGCAAAACGGACAACGGGGAAAATGCTCGGATGCATGAGACGAACATGTATGCAAATGAAATGCACATGATGACATGATATTACATGCATGACATGCAAGCAATGACAAGGCAACAACAACGAATAACTAGAGGACACCTGGCACATCGGTCTCGGGGCGTCACATTAGTCATGCTCCATTTTCGTCACACAAGAATGCTCTCATCATGCACAACCCCTATGACAAGCCAAGCAATTGTTTCATACTTTAGTAATCTCAACATCATAAACCTTCACGCAATATATGAGCGCGAGCCATGGACATAGCACTATGGGTGGAATAGAATATGATGATGGGGTTTATGTGGAGAACACAAAAAAGGAGAAAGTCTCACATCAACGAGGCTAATCAATGGGCTATGGAAATGCCCATCAATTGATGTCGATGCAAGGAGTAGGGATTGCCATGCAACGGATGCACTAGAGCTATAAATGTATGAAAGCTCAACAAAAGAAACTAGTGGGTGTGCATCCAACTTGCTTGCTCATGAAGACCTAAGGCACTTGAGGAGGCCCATTGTTGGAATATACAAGCCAAGTTCTATAATGAAAAATTCCCACTAGTATATGAAAGTAATAACATGAGAGACTCTCTACTATGAAGATCATGGTGCTACTTTGAAGCACAAGTGTGGCAAAGGATAGTAACATTGTCCCTTCTCTCTTTTTCTCTCATTTTTTGGGCCTTTCTCTTTTTTATGGCCTTTCTCTTTTTTTTTCTTTTTGGGCCTTCTCTTTTTTTATGGCCTTTCTCTTTTTTTTCCTCACTTGGGACAATGCTCTAGAAAATGATGATCATCACACTTCTATTTATTTACAACTCAATGATTACAACTCGATACTAAAACAAAAGATGACTCTATATGAATGCCTCCGGCGGTGTACCGGGATATGCAATGGACCAAGAGTGACATGTATGAAAGAATTATGAATGGTGGCTTTGCCACAAATAGTATGTCAACTACATGACCATGCTAAGCAATATGACAATGATGAATGTGTCATGATGAACGGAATGATGGAAAGTTGCATGGCAATATATCTCGGAATGGCTATGGAAAATGCCATAATAGGTAGGTATGGTGGCTGTTTTGAGGAAGATATACGGAGGTTTATGTGTGACAGAGCGTATCATATCACGGGGTTTGGATGCACCAGCGAAGTTTGCACCAACTCTCAATGTGAGAAAGGGCAATGCACGGTACTGAAGAGGCTAGCAATGATGGAAGGGTGAGAGTGCGTATAATCCATGGACTCAACATTAGTCATAAAGAACTCACATACTTATTGCAAAAATCTACAAGTCATCAAAAACCAAGCACTATCGGGTTGCCTCCCAACAAGCGCTATCGTTTAACGCCCCTAGCTAGGCATGATGATTTCAATGATGCTCACATAAAGGATAGGAATTGAAAACATAAAGAGAGCATCATGAAGAATATGACTAGCACATTTAAGTCTAACATACTTCCTATGCATAGGGATTTTGTGAGCAGACAACTTGTGGGAACTAGAATCAACTTGCATAGGAAAGCAAAACAAGCATAACTTCAAGATTTTAAGAACATAGAGAGGAAACTTGATATTATTGCAATTCCTACAAGCATATATTCCTCCCCAATAATAATTTTCAGTAGCATCATGAATGAATTCAACAATATAACCAGCACCTAAAGCATTTTTTTCATGATCTACAAGCATACAAAATTTACTACTCTCCACATAAGCAAAATTCTTCTTATTCGGAATAGTGGGAGTATCATAGGAAACTCGAATACTATAAATTGTTTCCACATTAAAAGAGTAATGTTCAGAGAAGGGGCAATCATAATCATGACAAGTTTTATAAATATAATCACTACTTTTTATAGCATAAGTATCATCACAATAATCATCATAAGTAGGAGGCATGCTATCATCATTATAAATTTGCATATCAAAACTTGGGAGACTAAAAATATCATCTTCATTAAACATAGCTTCCCCAAGCTTGGGAAAAACATTAATTTCAGCAAATATATTCTCAAAAACATCATCTTCATCAAACACAGCATCCCCAGGCTTGGGCCTTTTCATATCATAAGCATAATCATTCTCATCATTAATAGTATGGATAGCACAAATAGTATAGCAATTATCATATTCTTCCAAGCAAGTGCCAAAAAGATTTTCAAGATCATAAGAAGTATCATTATCTTCCACAATTGTATTTTCATGAGGCACAATAATAATAGGAGCAGCATTATTTGGGGGAGATATCATTTTACCTCTCTTCCTTTTTCTTTTCTTCTTCTTCACCACATCATGTGTGGGTTCAATCCTCTTTTTGGAGCTCCTTATTAATGAGATTGGTTGAATAGGAGGCTCCTCCTCGTTACCTGATTCATCATAAGAAATAATAGGAGGATATTGGGAAGTCTCTTCCCTTTCATTAGTATTCTCTTCATCCTCTATTTGTTTTCTTTTCTTTATGTAGTTGGCAATATAAGGATTCTCAATACAATTCACCTCACAATACATATAAATTTCCTCTAGATCAAATCCAAGAAGTTTATAACGGGCAAATTCTAGAAGATAATTAGTTATACGTTTCATTTCTTCATAACCCATAAGCAAACTAAGTTCATTATGATGTGCAAGGGAAATCAAGTCATCACAATTTTTGGACACGATACGATCATGAAACAATTTGCATTGGGTACTGAAATTATCATGTTCATTGCAAAGCTCACAAGTATGGCCAAGATAATTTAAATTTTCAGCACAATCATCTAGTCTTTCTTCCAACAATTTAGTTTCTAAGTACTTATGCCTCTTGCAATATCTATCTTCCCTATTTGGTGTGTACTTACAAACCCAATGTACTCCACAAAAATTGACATGTTTATAGGAGACATTTTCATCATAACTAGTGCAATCATCATTAGTATCATGGATATTCAAAGAATTCGTACTAACAACATTGCAATCATGCTCATCATTCAAATATTTAGTGCCAAACATTTTATAGATTTCTTCTTCTAGCACTTGAGCACAATTATCCTTTCCATCATACTCACGAAAGATATTAAAAAGGTGAAGCGTATGAGACAAACTCAATTCCATTTTTTAGTTTTCTTTTATAAACTAAACTAGTGATAAAACAAGAAACTAAAAGACTCGATTGCAAGATCTAAAGATATACCTTCAAGCGCTAACCTCCCCGGCAACGTCGCCAGAAAAGAGCTTGATGTCTACTACACAACCTTCTTCTTGTAGACGTTGTTGGGCCTCCAAGTGCAGAGGTTTGTAGGACAGTAGCAAATTTCCCTCAAGTGGATGACCTAAGGTTTATCAATCTGTAGGAGGCGTAGGATGAAGATGGTCTCTCTCAAGCAACCCTGCAACCAAATAACAAAGAGTCTCTTGTGTCCCCAACACACCCAATACAATGGTAAATTGTATAGGTGCACTAGTTCAGCGAAGAGATGGTGATACAAGTGGTATATGGATGGTAGATAATAGTTTTTGTAATCTGAAAATATAAAAACAGCAAGGTAACGAATGATAAAAGTGAGCATAAACGGTATTGCAATGCGTTGAAACAAGGCCTAGGGTTCATACTTTCACTAGTGTAAGTCCTCTCAACAATAATATCATAATTGGATCACATAACTATCCCTCAACATGCAACAAAGAGTCATTCCAAAGTCACTAATAGCGGAGAACAAACAAAGAGATTATGGTAGGGTATGAAACCACCTCAAAGTTATTCTTTCCAATCAATCCGTTGGGCTATTCCTATAAGTGTCACAAACAACCCTAGAGTTCGTACTAGAATAACACCTTAAGACACAAATCAACCAAAACCCTAATGTCACCTAGATACTCCAATGTCACCTCAAGTATCCATGGGTATGATTATACGATATGCATCACACAATCTCAAATTCATCTATTCAACCAACACATAGAACCTCAAAGAGTGCCCCAAAGCTTCTACTGGAGAATCACGACGAAAACGTGTGCCAACCCCTATGCATAGGTTCATGGGCGGAACCCGCAAGTTGATCACCAAAGCATACATCAAGTGAATCACGTGGTATCCCATTGTCACCACAGATACGCACGGCAAGACATACATCAAGTGTTCTCAAATCTTTAAAGACTCGATCCGATAAGATTACTTCAAAGGGGAAACTCAATTCATTACAAGAGAGTAGAGGGGGAGGAGAAACATAAGATCCAACTATAATAGAAAAGCTCGCCATATATCAAGATCGTGCCAAATCAAGAAAAGAGAGAGAGAGAGAGAGAGAGATCAAACACATAGCTACTGGTACATACCCTCAGCCCCGAGGGAGAACTACTTCCTCCTCGTCATGGAGAGCGACAGGATGATGAAGATAGCCACCGGAGAGGGATTCCCCCTCCGGCAGGGTGCCGGAACGGGTCTAGATTGGCTTTCGATGGCTACAGAGGCTTCTAGCGGCGGAACTCCCGATCTATTGTGCTCTCTGGAAGTTTTAGGGTATATGGAGATATATAGGCGGAAGAAGTACGTCGGGGGGGCACGAGGGGCCCACGAGGGTGGAGGGCGCCCCCTAGGGGGGTGAGCGCGCCCCCTACCTCGTGGCCTCCTCGAAGCTTCCCTTACGTGCACTTCAAGTCTTCTGGGCTTCTTTCCTTCCAAAAATGGGTTCCGTGAAGTTTCAGATCAATTGGACTCCATTTGGTTTTCCTTTTCTTCGAAAACCCTAAAACAAGGTAAAAACAGAAACTAGCACTGGGCTCTGGGTTAATAGGTTAGTCCCAAAAATGATATAAAAGTGTATAATAAAGCCCATAAACATCCAAAACAGTAGATAATATAGCATGAAGCAATCAAAAATTATAAATACGTTGGAGATGTATCACATGCCTCCCATATTGCCATGTCAAGCCTCTAACCCACCTTTCCTAGCGAACCGTTGTTTGGCTAAGTTACCGTTTTACTCAGCCCCTCTTATAGCGTTGCTAGTTGCAGGTGAAGTTGAAGTTTGTTCCATGTTGGAACATGGTTATGTTGGGATATCACAATATCTCTTATTTAATTAATGCATCTATATACTTGGCAAAGGGTGGAAGGCTCAGCCTTATGCCTGGTGTTTTGTTCCACTCTTGCCGCCCTAGTTTCTGTCATACCGGTGTTATGTTCCTTGATTTTGCATTCCTTATGCGGTTGGGTGTTATGAGAACCCCTTGACAGTTTGCTTTGAATAAGACTCCTCCAGCAAGGCCCAACCTTGGTTTTACATTTGCCTAACAACCTATTACCCTTCCCTTGGGTCGGCCAACCCGAGGGTCATCTTTATTTTAACCCCCCCCCCGGGCCAGTGCTTCTCTAAGTGTTGGTCCGAACCGAGTAGACTGCGGGGCCACCTCGGGGAAACTTGAGGTTTGGTTTTACTCGTAGGATGTCTCATCCGGTGTTGCCCTGAGAACGAGATATGTGCAGCTCCTATCGGGATTGTCGGCACATCGGGCGGCTTTGCTGGTCTTGTTTTACCATTGTCGAAATGTCTTGTAACCGGGATTCCGAGTCTGATCGGGTCTTCCTGGGAGAAGGAATATCCTTCGTTGACCGTGAGAGATTGTGATGGGATAAGTTGGAACACCCCTGCAGGGTATAAACTTTCGAGAGCCGTGCCCGCGGTTATGTGGCAGATGGGAATTTGTTAATATCCGGTTGTAGAGAACTTGACACTTGACTTAATTAAAATGAATCAAAAGTGTGTGCAGCGGTGATGGTCTCTTCTCGGCGGAGTCCGGGAAGTGAACACGGTCATGTGTTATGCTTGAACGTAAGTAGTTTTAGGATCACTTCTTGATCACTTCTAGCTTCTTGACCATTGCGTTGCTTCTCTTCTCGCTCTTATTTGTGTATGTTAGCCACCATATATGCTAGTGCTTGTTGCAGCTCCACCTTAATTACCCTATCCTACCCATAAGCTTAAATAGTCTTGATCTCGCGGGTGTGAGATTGCTGAGTCCTCGCGACTCACAGATACTTCCAAACAGTTGCAGGTGCCGATGATACCAGTGCAGGTGACGCAACCCAGCTCAAGTGGGAGCCCGATGAAGATCTTGATTGATGTTTTATGTCTTTTTCGATTGATCAGTAGTGGAGCCCAGTTGGGACGATCAGGGGTCTACCTTTTGGGGTTGTCTTCTTTTATTTTGGTTCCGTAGTCGGACCTTCGATTGTATTATGGATGATGTATGTTTAACTTGTATTTGTGTGAAGTGGCGATTGTAAGCCAATTCTTTATCCCTTTCTTATTCAGTACATGGGATGTGTGAAGATTACCCCTCTTGCGACAAAACTACAATGCGGTTGTGCCTCTAAGTCGTGCCTCGACACATGGGAGATATAGCCGCATCGTGGGTGTTACATCCTTGTTGTACACACCTTTTGAGAGAGACACCCATGAATTAGAATTTATTAGAATACTCTATGTGCTTCACTTATATCTTTTGAGCCATATAGTTTTTGCTCTAGTGCTTCACTTATATCTTTTAGAGCACGGTGGTGGTTTTATTTTATAGAAATAATTGATCTCTCATGCTTCACTTATATTATTTTGAGAGTCCTTTAGAACAACATGGCAATTTGCTTTTAGGCATAATAAAAACTTTCATATAAGTGGATTGAATACTAGGAAAAGTTTGATACTTGATGATTGTTTTGAGATATGGAGATGGTGATATTAGAGTCATGCTAGTTGAGTAGTTGTGAATTTGAGAAATACTTGTGTTGAAGTTGGTGATTCCCGTAGCATGCACGTATGGTGAACCGTTAAGTGATGAAGTCTGAGCATGATTTATTTATTGATTTCCTTCCATATGAGTGGCGGTCGGGGACGAGCGTTGGTCTTTTCCTACCAACCTATCCCCATAGGAGCATGCGCGTAGTACTTTGTTTCGATAACTAATAGATTTTTGCAATAAGTATGTGAGTTCTTTATGACTAATGTTGAGTCCATGGATTATACGCACCCTCACCCTTCCACATTTGCTAGCCTCTCTAGTACCGCGCAACTTCCGCCGATACCATAAACCCACCATATACCTTCCTCAAAACAGCCACCATACCTACCTATTATGGCATTTGCATAGCCATTCCGAGATATATTGCCATGCAACATTCCACCGTTCCATTTATTATGACACGCTTCATCATTGTCATATTGCTTTGCATGATCATGTAGTTGACATTGTATTTGTGGCAAAGCCACCGTTCATAATTCTTTCATACATGTCACTCTTGATTCATTGCATATCCCGGTACAGCGCCGGAGGCATTCACATAGAGTCATATTTTGTTCTAAGTATCGAGTTGTAATTCTTGAGTTGTAAGAAAATAAAAGTGTGATGATCATCATTAGAGCATTGTCCCATGTGAGGAAAGGATGATGGAGACTATGATTCCCCCACAAGTCGGGATGAGACTCCGGACGAAAAAAGGCCAAAAAGGCCCAAAAAGAGAGAGAAAAAGAGAGAAGGGACAATGTTACTATCCTTTTTCCACACTTGTGCTTCAAAGTAGCACCATGATCTTCATGATAGAGAGTCTCCTATGTTGTCACTTTCATAAACTAGTGGGAATTTTACATTATAGAACTTGGCTTGTATATTTCAATGATGGGCTTCCTCAAATTGCCCTAGGTCTTCCTCAAAAAAAAATTCCCTAGGTCTTCGTGAGCAAGCAAGTTGGATGCACACCCACTTAGTTTCTTTTGTTGAGCTTTCATACACTTATAGCTCTAGTGCATCCGTTGCATGGCAATCCCTACTCATTCACATTGATATCTATTAATGGGCATCTCCATAGCCCGTTGGTACGCCTAGTTGATGTGAGACTATCTTCTCCTTTTTTGTCTTCTCCACAACCACCATTCTATTCCACCATAGTGCTATATCCATGGCTCACGCTCATATATTGCGTGAAGATTGAAAATGTTTGAGAACATCAAAAGTATGAAACAATTGTTTAGCTTGTCATAGGGGTTGTGCATGATTTAATATTTTGTGTGATGAAGATAGAGCATAGGCAGACTATATGATTTTGTAGGGATAACTTTCTTTGGCCATGTTATTTTGAGAAGACGTGATTGCTTAGTTAGTATGCTTGAAGTATTATTATTTCTATATCAATATTAAACCTTTATCTTGAATCTTTCGGATCTGAACATTCATGCTACAATAAAGAAAAATTACATTGAAAAATATGTTAGGAAGCATTCCACATCAAAAATTCTGTTTTTATCATTTACCTACTCGAGGACGAGAAGGAATTAAGCTTGGGGATGCTTGATATGTCTCCAACGTATCTATAATTTTTGATTGTTCCATGCTATTATATTATCTATTTTGGATGTTAATGGGCTTATTTTTACACTTTTATATTATTTTTGGGACTAACCTATTAACCGGAGGCCCAGCCCAAATTGCTGCTTTTTGCCTATTTTAGAGTTTCGCCGAAAAGGAATATCAAACGGAGTCCAAACGGAATGAAACCTTCGGGAGCGTTATTTTTGGAACAAACGTGATCCAGAAGACTTGGAGTGGACGTCAAGAATCAATCGAGGAGGCCATGAGGCAGGGGGCGCGCCCACCCCCCTAGGCGCGCCCTCCACCCTCATGGGCCCCTCGTTGCACCACTGACCTACTTCTTCCTCCTATATATATCCATATACCCCGCAAACATCCAGGAGCACCACGAAACCCTATTTCCACCGCCACAACATTATGTACCCAAGAGATCCCATCTTGGGGCATTTTCCGGAGCTCCACTGGAGGGGGCATTGATCACGGAGGGCCTCTACATCAACTCCATGGCTCCTCCGATGATGTGTGAGTAGTTTATTTCAGACCTTCGGGTCCATAGCTAGTAGCTAGATGGCTTCTTCTCCCTCTTTGGATCTCAATACAAAGTTCTCCTCGATTCTCTTGGAGATCTATTCGATGTAACTCTTCTTTTTGTGGTGTGTTTGTCGAGATCCAATGCATTGTGGGTTTATGATCCAGATTACCTATGAACAATATTTGAATCTTCTCTAAATTCTTTTATGTATGATTGGTTTATCTTTGCAAGTCTCTTCGAATTATCAGTTTGGTTTGGCCTACTAGATTGATCTTTCTTGCAATGGGAGAAGTGCTTAGCTTTGGGTTCAATCTTGCGGTGCTCGATCCCAGTGACACAAAGGGAAATGACACGTATTGTATTGTTGCCATCGAGGATAAAAAGATGGGGTTTATATCATATTGCATGAGTTTTTCCCTCTACATCATGTCATCTTGCTTAAGGCGTTACTCTGTTCTTATGAACTTAATACTCTAGATGCATGTTGGATAGCGGTCGATGTGTGGAGTAATATTAGTAGATGCAGGCAAGAGTCGGTCTACTTGTCACGGATGTGATGCCTATATACATGATCATACCTAGATATTCTCATAATTATTCGCTTTTCTATCAATTGCTCGACAGTAATTTGTTCATCCACCATAATACTTATGCTATCTTGAGAGAAGCCACTAGTGAAACCTATGGCCCCCGGGTCTATTCTCCATCATATAAGTTTCCATCTATTTTATTTTGCAATCTTTACTTTCAATCTATATAATAAAAATACCAAAAATATTTATCTTATTATTATCATCTCTATCAGATCTCACTCTTGCAAGTGGCCGTGAAGGGATTGACAACCCCTTTATCGCGTTGGTTGCGAGGTTCTTATTTGTTTGTGTAGGTACGAGGTGACTCGCACATGGTCTCCTACTGGATTGATACCTTGGTTCTCAAAAAATGAGGGAAATACTTACGCTACTTTACTACATCACGCTTTCCTCTTTAAGGGAAAACCAACGCAGTGCTCAAGAGGTAGCACCTGCCACTACCTCTCCCATGCCCATGCGACCATGCTACGTTAACAAAGAAATCGGCCTAGATCTTGTCCCCACATGGATTTATTTGGGGCTCAAAACATGTTAAAAGCCGTAAATTTTGATTCAAGCGTCAAAATCCAGTTCTGTTTTCACCGTTGGGTTTCTCACGACGAGTTATTCAAAACTAGATCTCATTTGAGTAGGTTTCGTCGAACTTTTTTAGGGCAACTTTGAGTGCGACTTGAGGCAACTATAGTGCTATAGGGAAGCAACTTCTTCCTTGTGGCCTAGTAGGACTGCCAATAAGTTGGTTCGCGTAGAAATGAGAAAAAACACACAAAACACAAGGCACCTTTACTGCTACATACAAAGAAACTTCACTGCATTATGTGTACCTGTGAATTTTTCTAACACTATCCCGACTTGTTTATTATGGCTGCTCAGTTGTCTTTTCCTGATGGTCAGTTGTCTATGGTTGATATCAGTTTCCTATAAGTACTATATATTGCCTACCATTGATGCCAATTGCCTGCTATTGGTAATTAGTTGCCTACCATTGCTGCTCAGTTGCTTAACTTTATAAAATAGTTGCCTAGAATATTTTGAAGTTTTTTATCATTGTTTTTCTAAGTTGCCTGCAAGCACAGTGAAGTTGCCTAGATTCACCACCAAGTTGCCTACCATAACTAGCAATAATAGACGCAAGAGCATTAACGGCAGACAACTTCATAGTGTTATAGGCAATTTAGAAACAACAACATAGGAGCACGAACAATAGAAACCTTAGAAGTACCGGTAAATAAGTTAGCAGAATGTTAGACAAAATTAATTAGGACACAAAACGTAGTGAAGTTGTCTATTTTTAGCACTATAAAGATGCTTCTAGTAGAAGGAAAGTTGGTTATGAAGGTGATGTGATGTTACCTGCCTCTGTTTCAAAGTTGATCTCTATTACTACTTAGTTGATTATTGTTGCTGATTATTTAATTTTAATGGAGTGAAGTTGTTGTTGGGGAACGTTGCAGAAAACAAAAAATTTCCTACGGTTTCACCAAGATCCATCTATGAGTTCATCTAGCAACGAGTGATCGGATTGCATCTACATACCTTTGTAGATCACGCGCGGAGCGTTCAAAGAACGGGGATGAGGAAGTCGTACTCGACGTGATCCAAATCACCGGAGATCCTAGCGCCGAACAGACGGCACCTCCGTGTTCAACACACGTACGGTCAGCGTGACGTCTCCTCCTTCTTGATCCAGCAAGGGGGGAGGAGAGGTTGATGAAGATCTAGCAGCACGACGGCGTGGTGGTGGATGCAGCAGTCACCGCAGCAGGGCTTCGCCGTTCTTCTGCGAGAGGGAGAGGTGTAGCAGGGGAGAGGGAGGCGCCAAGAGTCAAGGGTGTGGCTGCCCTCCCTCCCCCCCCTTTATATAGGCTCCCCAAGGGGGGGCGCCGGCCCTAGGAGATGGGATCTCCTAGGGGGGCGGCGGCCAAGGGTGGAGTGGCCCCCAAGGCAAGTGGGGCGCCCCCCCACCCTAGGGTTTCCAACCCTAGGCGCAGGGGGTGGGCCAAGGGGGGGCGCACCAGCCCACTATGGGCTGGTTCCCCTCCCCACTTCAGCCCATGGGGCCCTCCGGGATGGGTGTCCCCACCCGGTGGACCCACGGGACCCTTCCGGTGGTCCCGGTACAATACTGGTGACCCCGAAACTTTCTCGATGGCCGAAATAACACTTCCTATATATAATTCTTCACCTCTGGACCATTCCGGAACTTCTCGTGACATCCAGGATCTCATCCGGGACTCCGAACAACTTTCGGATTACTACATACTCATATCTATACAACCCTAGCGTCACCGAACCTTAAGTGTGTAGACCCTACGGGTTCGGGAGACATGTAGACATGACCGAGACGACTCTCCAGTCAATAACCAACAGCAGGATCTGGATACCCATGTTGTCTCCCACATGCTCCTCGATGATCTCATCGGATGAACCACGATGTCGAGGATTCAAGCAACCCCGTATACAATTCCCTTTGTCAATCGGTACGTTACTTGCCCGAGATTCGATCGTTGGTATCCCAATACCTCGTTCAATCTCGTTACCGGCAAGTCACTTTACTCGTACCGTAATGCATGATCCCGTGACCAGACACTTGGTCACTTTGAGCTCATTATGATGATGCATTACCGAGTGGGACCAGAGATACCTCTCCGTCATACGGAGTGAAAAATCCCAGTCTTGATCCGTGTCAACCCAACAGACACTTTCGGAGATACCCGTAGTATACCTTTATAGTCACCCAGTTACGTTGTGACGTTTGGTACACCCAAAGCACTCCTACGGTATCCGGGAGTTACACGATCTCATGGCCTAAGGAAAAGATACTTGACATTGGAAAAACTCTAGCAAACGAACTATACGATCTTGTGCTATGTTTAGGATTGGGTCTTGTCCATCACATCATTGTGATCTCGTTATCAATGACATCCAATGTCCATAGTCAGGAAACCATGACTATCTGTTGATCAACGAGCTAGTCAACTAGAGGCTTACTAGGGACATGTTGGTGTCTATGTATTCACACATGTATTACGATTTTCGGATAACACAATTATATCATGAATAAAAGACAATTATCATGAACAAGGAAATATAATAATAATCCTTTTATTATTGCCTCTAGGGCATATTTCCAACAGTCTCCCACTTGCACTAGATTCAATAATCTAGTTACATTGTGATGAATCGAACACCCATGGAATCCTGGTGTTGATCATGTTTTGCTCTAGGGAGAGGGTTAGTCAACGGATCTGCTACATTCAGGTCTGTATGTACTTTACAAATATCTATGTCTCCGTCTTGAACATTTTCACGAATGGAGTTGAAGCGACGCTTGATGTGCCTGGTCTTCTTGTGAAACCCGGGCTCCTTGGCAAGTGCAATAGCTCCAGTGTTGTCACAGAAGAGTTTGATCGGCCCCGACGCATTGGGTATGACTCCTAGGTCGGTGATGAACTCCTTCACCCAAATTGCTTCATGCGTTGCCTCCGAGGCTGCCATGTACTCCGCTTCACATGTAGATCCCGCCACGACACTCTGCTTGCAACTTCACCAGCTTACTGCCCCACCATTCAAAATATACACGTATCCGGTTTGTGACTTAGAGTCATCCAGATCTGTGTCGAAGCTAGCGTCGACGTAACCCTTTACGACGAGCTCTTCGTCACCTCCATAAACGAGAAACATTTCCTTAGTCCTTTTCAGGTACTTCAGGATATTCTTGACCGTTGTCTAGTGTTCCTTGCCGGGATTACTTTGGTACCTACCTACCAAACTTACGGCAAGGTTTACATAAGGTCTGGTACACAGCATGGCATACATAATAGAACCTATGGCTGAGGCATAGGGGATGACACTCATCTCTTCTATATCTTCTGCCGTGGTCGGACATTGAGCTGAGCTCAATTTCACACCTTGCAACATAGGCAAGAACCCCTTCTTAGACTGATCCATATTGAACTTCTTCAATATCTTATCAAGGTATGTGCTTTGTGAAAGACCTATGAGGCGTCTTGATCTATCTCTATAGATCTTGATGCCTAATATATAAGCAGCTTCTCCAAGGTCCTTCATTGAAAAACTCTTATTCAAGTAGGCCTTAATGTTGTCCAAAAGCTCTATATCATTTCCCATCAAAAGTATGTCATCTACATATAATATGAGAAATGCTACAGAGCTCCCACTCACTTTCTTGTAAATGCAGGCTTCTCCATAAGTCTGCATAAACCCAAACGCTTTGATCATCTCATCAAAGCGAATGTTCCAACTCCGAGATGCTTGCACCAGCCCATAAATCGAGCGTTGGAGCTTGCAGACCTTGTCAGCATTCTTAGGATCGACAAAACCTTCCGGCTTCATCATATACAATTCTTCCTTAAGGAAACCATTAAGGAATGCCGTTTTGACGTCCATTTGCCATATCTCATAATCATAGAATGCGGCAATTGCTAACATGATTCGGACGGACTTTAGCTTCGCTACCGGTGAGAAAGTCTCATCGTAGTCAACCCCTTGAACTTGTCGATAACCCTTAGCGACAAGCCGAGCTTTATAGATGGTCACATTACCATCTGCGTCTGTCTTCTTCTTAAAGATCCATTTATTTTCTATGGCTCGCTGCTCAACGGGCAAGTCAGTAAAAGTCCATACTTCGTTTTCATACATGGATCCTATCTCGGATTTCATGGCTTCCAGCCATTTGTCGGAATCTGGGCCCGCCATCTCTTCTTCATAGTTCGAAGGTTCACCGTTGTCTAACAACATGATTTCCAAGACAGGGTTGCCGTACCACTCTGGTGCGAAACATGTCCTTGTGGACCTACGAAGTTCAGTAGCAACTTGATCTGAAGTTTCATGATCATCATCATTAACTTCCTCTCTAGTCAGTGCAGGCACCTCAGAAACATTTTCTTGAGTTGCGCCATTTTTCGGTTCAAGAGGTAATACTTCATCAAGTTCTACTTTCCTCCCACTTACTTCTTTCGAGAGAAACTCCTTCTCTAGAAAGGATTCATTCTTGGCAACAAAGATCTTGCCTTCAGATCTGCGGTAGAAGGTATACCCAATAGTTTCTTTAGGGTATCCTATGAAGACGCATTTTTCCGACTTGGGTTCGAGCTTTTCAGGTTGAAGTTTCTTGACATAAGCATCTCATCCCCAAACTTTTAGAAACGACAGCTTAGGTTTCTTCCCAAACCATAATTCATACGGTGTCGTCTCAACGGATTTCGACGGAGCCCTATTTAAAGTGAATGTGGCAGTCTCTAAAGCATAGCCCCAAAATGATAGTGGTAATCGGTAAGAGACATCATAGATCGCACCATATCTAATAGAGTGCGATTACGACGTTCGGACACACCATTACGCTGAGGTGTTCCAGGCGGCGTGAGTTGTGAAACTATTCCACTTTTTCTTAAGTGTGTGCCAAATTCGTGACTCAAGTATTCTCCTCCACGATCTGATCGCAAGAACTTGATTTTCTTGTCACGTTGATTCTCAACCTCACTCTGAAATTCCTTGAACCTTTCAAAGGTCTCAGACTTGTGTTTCATTAAGTAGACATACCCATATCTACTCAAGTCATCAGTGAGGGTGAGAACATAACGATAACCACCGCGAGCCTCAACACTCATTGGACCGCACACATCAGTATGTATGATTTCCAATAAGTTGGTTGCTCGCTCCATTGTTCCTAAGAACGGAGTCTTGGTCATTTTACCCATGAGGCATGGTTCGCACGTGTCAAATGATTCGTAATCAAGAGACTCTAAAAGTCCATCTGCATGGAGCTTCTTCATGCGTTTGACACCTATGTGACCAAGGCGGCAGTGCCACAAGTATGTGGGACTATCATTATCAACCTTACATCTTTTGGTACTCACACTATGAATATGTGTAGCATTACGCTCGAGCTTCATTAAGAATAAACCATTCACCATCAGAGCATGACCATAAAACATATCTCTCATATAAATAGAACAACCATTATTCTCGGATTTAAATTAGTAGCCATCTCATATTAAACGAGATCCTGGTACAATGTTCATGCTCAAACTTGGCACTAAATAACAATTATTGAGGTTCAAAACTAATCCCGTAGGTAAATGTAGAGGTAGCGTGCCGACGGCGATCACATCGACCTTGGAACCATTCCCGATGCGCATCATCACCTCGTCCTTCGCCAGTCTCCGCTTATTCCGCAGCTCCTGCTTTGAGTTACAAATGTGAGCAACTGCACCGGTATCAAATACCCAGGAGCTACTACGAGTACTGGTAAGGTACACATCAATTACATGTATATCACATATACCTTTCATTTTGCCGGCCTTCTTGTCCGCTAAGTATTTGGGGCAGTTCCGCTTCCAGTGACCACTATCCTTGCAATAAAAGCACTCACTCTCGGGCTTGGGTCCATTCTTTGGCTTCTTCCCGGCAGCTTGCTTGCCGGGCGCGGCAACTCCCTTGCCGTCCTTCTTGAAGTTCTTCTTACCCTTGCCTTTCTTGAACTTAGTGGTTTTATTCACCATCAACACTTGATGTTCCTTTTTGACTTCTACCTCTGCTGATTTCAGCATTGCAAATACTTCAGGAATGGTCTTTTCCATCCCCTGCATATTGAAGTTCATCACAAAGCTCTTGTAGCTCGGTGGAAGCGACTGAAGGATTCTGTCAATGACCGCGTCATCCGGGAGATTAACTCCCAGCTGAGTCAAGCAGTTATGTAACCCTGACATAGTGAGTATGTGCTCACTGACAGAACTATTTTCCTCCATCTTACAGCTAAAGAACTTGTCGGAAACTTCATATCTCTCGACCCGGGCATGAGCTTGAAAAACCATTTTCAGCTCTTCGAACATCTCATATGCTCCGTGTCTCTCAAAACGCTTTTGGAGCCCCGGTTCTAAGTTGTAAAGCATGCCGCACTGAACGAGGGAGTAATCATCAGCACGTGTCTGCCAAGCGTTCATAATGTCTTGTTCCGCAGGGAGAACAGGTGCGTCACCTAGCGGTGCTTCTAGGACATAATCTTTCTTTGCAGCTATGAGGATGATCCTCAGGTTCCGGACCCAGTCCGTATAATTGCTGCCATCGTCTTTCAGCTTGGTTTTCTCTAGGAACGCGTTGAAGTTGAGGACAACGTTGGCCATTTGATCTACAAGACATATTGTAAATATTTTAGACTAAGTTCATAATAATTAAGTTCATCTATTTAATGAACTCCCACTCAGATACACATCCCTCCAGTCATCTAAGTATAACATGATCCGAGTTAACTAGGCCGTGTCCGATCATCACGTGAGACGGACTAGTCAACATCGGTGAACATCTTCATGTTGATCGTATCTTCTATACGACTCATGCTCGACCTTTCGGTCTTCTGTGTTCCGAGGCCATGTCTGTACATGCTAGGCTTGTCAAGTCAACCTAAGTGTTTGCATGTGTAAATCTGTCTTACACCCGTTGTATGTGAACGTTGGAATCTATCACACCTGATCACCACGTGGTGCTTCGAAACAACGAACTGTCGCAACGGCGCACAGTTAGGGGGAACACTTTCTTGAAATTATTATGAGGGATCATCTTATTTACTACCGTCGTTCTAAGTAAACAAGATGCAAAAACATGATAAACATCACATGCAATCAAATAATAATAGTGACATGATATGGCCAATATCACATAGCTCCTTTGATCTCCATCTTGGGGCTCCATGATCATCTTGTCACCGGCATGACACCATGATCTCCATCATCATGATCTCCATCATCGTGTCTCCATGAAGTTGCTCGCCAACTATTACTTCTACTACTATGGCTAACATGTTTAGCAATAAAGTAAAGTAATTTACATGGCGTTTCTCAATGACACGCAGGTCATACAAAAAATAAAGACAACTCCTATGGCTCCTGCCAGTTGTCATACTCATCGACATGCAAGTCATGATTCCTATCACAATAGCATGAACATCTCATACATCACATATATATTATTCATCATTCATCACAACTTTGGCCATATCACATCACAAAACACTTGCTGCAAAAACAAGTTAGACGTCCTCTAATTGTTGTTGCAAGTTTTACGTGGCTGCAATAGGGTTCTAGCAAGAACGTTTTCTTACCTACGTGAAAGCCACAACGTGATTTGTCACCTTCTATTTACCCTTCATAAGGACCCTTTTCATCGAATCCGCTCCAACTAAAGTGGGAGAGACAGACACCCGCCAGCCACCTTATGCAACTAGTGCATGTCAGTCGGTGGAACCGGTCTCACGTAAGCGTACGTGTAAGGTTGGTCCGGGCCGCTTCATCCCACAATACTGCTGAACCAAAATAAGACTAGTAGCGGCAAGAAAGTTGACAATATCTACGCCCACAACAAATTGTGTTCTACTCGTGCAAAGAGAACTACGCATAGACCTAGCTCATGATGCCACTGTTGGGGAACGTTGCAGAAAACAAAAATTTTCCAATGGTTTCACCAAGATCCATCTATGAGTTCATCTAGCAACGAGTGATCGGATTGCATCTACATACATTTGTAGATCACGCGCGGAAGCGTTCAAAGAACGGGGATGAGGAAGTCGTACTCGACGTGATCCAAATCACCGGAGATCCTAGCGCCGAACGGACAGCACCTCCTCGTTCAACACACGTACGGTCAGCGTGACGTATCCTCCTTCTTGATCTAGCAAGGGGGAGGAGAGGTTGATGAAGATCTAGCAGCACGACGGGTGGTGGTGGATGCAGCAGTCACCGCAGCAGGGCTTCGCCGTTCTTCTGCGAGAGGGAGAGGTGTAGCAGGGGAGAGGGAGGCGCCAAGAGTCAAGGGTGCGGCTGCCCCTCCCTCCCCCCTTTATATAGGCTCCCCAAGGGGGGCGCCGGCCCTAGGAGATGGGATCTCCTAGGGGGGCGGCGGCCAAGGGTGGAGTGGCCCCCAAGGCAAGTGGGGCGCCCCCCACCCTAGGGTTTCCAACCCTAGGCGCAGGGGGTGGGCCAAGGGGGGCGCACCAGCCCACTATGGGCTGGTTCCCCTCCCCACTTCAGCCCATGGGGCCCTCCGGGATGGGTGGCCCCACCCGGTGGACCCCGGGACCCTTCCGGTGGTCCCGGTACAATACCGGTGACCCCGAAACTCTCCCGATGGCCGAAACTACACTTCCTATATATAATTCTTCACCTCCGGACCATTCCGGAACTCCTCGTGACGTCCGGGATCTCATCCGGGACTCCGAACAACTTTCGGGTTACTGCATATTCATATCTCTACAACCCTAGCGTCACCGAACCTTAAGTGTGTAGACCCTACGGGTTCGGGAGACATGTAGACATGACCGAGATGACTCTCCGGTCAATAACCAACAGCGGGATCTGGATACCCATGTTGGCTCCCACATGCTCCTCGATGATCTCATCGGATGAACCACGATGTCGAGGATTCAAGCAACCCCGTATACAATTCCCTTTGTCAATCGGTCGTTACTTGCCCGAGATTCGATCGTCGGTATCCCAATACCTCGTTCAATCTCGTTACCGGCAAGT
This sequence comes from Triticum urartu, assembly GCF_003073215.2. Classification (NCBI taxonomy): domain Eukaryota; kingdom Viridiplantae; phylum Streptophyta; class Magnoliopsida; order Poales; family Poaceae; genus Triticum; species Triticum urartu. The sequence continues at coordinate 169,302,939 of NC_053028.1, read as the reverse complement.
CACTTTACTCGTAGTAATGCATGATCCCGTGACCAGACACTTGGTCACTTTGATCTCATTATGATGATGCATTAGCGAGTGGGCCCAGTGATACCTCTCCGTCATACGGAGTGACAAATCCCAGTCTTGATCCGTGTCAACCCAACAGACACTTTCGGAGATACCCGTAGTATACCTTTATAGTCACCCAGTTACGTTGTGACGTTTGGTACACCCAAAGCACTCTACGGTATCCGGGAGTTTACACGATCTCATGTCTAAGGAAAAGATACTTGACATTGGAAAAACTCAAGAACGAACTATACGATCTTGTGCTATGTTTAGGATTGGGTCTTGTCCATCACATCATTTCTCCTAATGATGTGATCTCGTTATCAATGACATCCAATGTCATAGTCAGGAAACCATGACTATTCTGTTGATCAACGAGCTAGTCAACCTAGAGGCTTACTAGGGACATTGTTGGTGTCTATGTATTCACACATGTATCGATTTCAGATAACACAATTATAGCATGAATAAAAGACATTATCATGAAAGGAAATATAATAATAATCCTTTTATTATTGCCTCTAGGGCATATTTCCAGTAGTTGCTTATGTTTAGCACTAAAGTTACCCCATCTAGCATCAAAGTTGCTTTTCAAAAAAAATCAAAACATATCTAGGTGGGGTTTAATTTTGAAGAGCTCGTCGCGACCTGGCTAGCCAACACGTGTGCATTCAATAGCGTTGGGGGCAGACTCCCCCAGAAAAGGAAAGCACAAGGATCTCACACCATCCATCCCACATAGTTTAGAAAATTGGGATCACGATAGACGACTTAGATCCCACGAAAACTTTTCGACATTGTAGTCAACTTAGGTCCCTTGATGGACAGGCTCCATAGTATTGCAGGTAGGGATGGAAAAAAGCTCGAAGCTCGGGAGCTAAATGAGTAGCTCGTGACTCGACTCGAATTGAATTGAACTCGAAGGATAACGAGTCGAGCCAAGCCTTATTTTAAGATCGTTTATAGACCGAGTTAAACGATCCAATATCACAAGTACTCGTCTAACTCATTAGGCTCGGTATAAAAGATCAGCCGCTCCCAATCAAAAAAAATATCAGCCACTCGGCACCTTACGTCCCAGGCGCACAAACACAAGGCTCAACTGATGAAGGCCCAGCCGCCCAGGAGACTCATGCGTTACAAGGAAATTACAATTGTTTGGTGATGTGTATGTTTAATATATACATAATCATTTTTACCATATTTGAGGTTTTATGTTCATATCTCTAATGAGCTTAACAAGCTAAACGAGTCAGCTCGCGAGTAAATGAGTCGAGTCAATCTTGGGTTTGAGCTCGTTATAGTAATGAGTCGAGTCAAGCTAACTTGTTAATGAAACGAGCTTTAGCGAGTCGAGCCGAGCTGGCTCGACTCGACTCGAATTCCAGCCCTAATTGCAGGCAATTGAGGACCACTCGTACATAACTTCGTAGCGACGTAGGTAAACTTGGTTTGTGAAGTAGACGACTTGGAAGCCATGTTATGCAACTTTCCACTCTATGGTAAACAACTTTAGCAGTATGATAGGCAACTAAACTATTTACAACTTATTTTTTGATATGCAACTTAGCAACCATGTTAACCACCTATTACACTACTGCATACAACTAATTAGGAGGCTACTAGGCGTACTCAGTTATACACAAGGTGCAATTCATCTAACATTAGAGTGGCTCATGTTCAGCACTAAAGTTGCCTCATCTAGCATCAAAGTTGCTTTTGAAAAAAAACCCTCAAAACATATTCATATGAGATCTAGTTTTGAAGAGCTCGTCACGAGAAACCCAACGATGAAAATAGATCATAATTCCGACATGTGGTTCAAAAATTATAGCTTTTTGAATTTCTAATGCAGGAATCAATGCATGTTACATCATTACTGGGTTCAGACGGTTGGTCAGATGAGGTGAAGAAAAATCAACATATTATACTCGAGGAATCTTTCCATATATACAATAGATGGGTGAGCAGTTTTCTAAATCTGGCATCAATCTGTCCCATCATGCAATCCATGGCTCGCGACGACGTAAGGCCAGCTCCACCGCGCGACCCTATCCTGTCCGCCCCCGTCCGTTTGGGGTAAAACGGACAAAGAAGGCGGCCCAGCGCGCGACGGCCCGGACCCATCTTGTCCGTTTTGTGTCCGGATCGACCCATTTCGAGCGCAAACTTACGCCGGGTTTGGGTCGCGACGGACACCAAACGGACGCGCGCCTCGTCCGCGTCGGGGTCGCGTGGCAGGCGGCCACCTACCTCCCACCCGCCCACATCAATGCACATGAGCGGGCGGCCACACCTGTCATCCGCACGTCGAACGGTCGCCGTCCTTCTTTAAGTGGGAAGCGTGGACGGGTCGTCGTCCACACTGCCCCACGTCATCCCGCGGCCTCCTCGAAACCCGACAGCCCCAGTCCCAAACCCTAGCCAACACCTCGCCGGCCGGCCGGCCGCAGCCATGGGCCGCAAAGGCAAGCACGACCGCGAGGCTGGTTCCTCGTCGGGACGCCGCCGCGGCTCGCCATCGCCACCACGCCGGGCCCCCGCGCCGCCCGCCTTCTCCATCGCGCCCACGTCCGCCGGCGAGCGCGGCTGGCATTACGTCCACTCGTCGGTGTGCCGCCGTTATTGGGAGACGAGGACGCCGCTCCCCTGGAGCGACGTCCATCTCCCCAATAACTGGCATCTCTCCGCCGACCGGGTCCCGATCCCGCTGGTCCCGACGAGCGGTCGTGCGCGCGACAAGGAGATCGAGCGCCGTCACCGCCTCCTCCCCGACGACCTCTTCTACGACCCCAGGTACGCCCCCGACTCCGGACTCTGGGACACCTGGTTTCGTGACGAGCACGACACCAGGCGCGTGTCGTTCTTCGCCGGCACCTCGACGGGGCCGCGGCGGCCACGACAGGAGCGCGCAGCGCCTGCTTCGTAGGAGCGCGGGCGTAGGCGGGTGCGCTGCGTCACGCCCACGCCATCGCCTTCCCCGTCTCCGTCGCCACCTCCCCCTCCTCGCATGACAGCGGAGGAGGAGGCCCGTCTCCTGCAGCGTGTCATGGAGGACTCCATGAACACGCACGACGAGCGGCAGTGGGACGGCCTGGAGGAGACCATGGCCCTCTCTGCCGCCGGGGACGTCGCCTTCCCGGAGCTGCAGATGGCGGCCGTCACGGAGGAGGCGATGGAGGAGGACCTGCCGGCCGCGTTCCAGCAGCTGCTGGGCCAGGGGTGGGGCTGGTCCTGCACTGCTTCGGAGATGGCCGCCGGCGTAGGCGTGAACTGGTGCCCCACTCCGTCGCGGTCATCGGAGCGGGAGGCGTCGCCCCGGGAGGAGGTGGTGCAGGCACCTCCGGCCGTCCAGCCCGCCCCCGTCTACCACGCACCGCCGGCCCACCTGTGGACGCCGCCAGCCTACGTCGACCTCGTCAGCGACGACAACGACACCGGCGGCCAGTGAAGACGGCCACGGCCACGGCATCGACGGGCGCGGTAGAAGCGCGCGGGAGGCGTTTTTTTATTTTGTTTTTATATGTTAATTATGAAACTGGGCCTTTTAATTGGCCGTAGAAACTGGACCGTTTTGTGGCCGACCCCTATATATGTTTTATGTTTGTTTAAAATGTGTTTATTTACTTTTTTAATTTGACATAGCCGGACACGGGCGAACTCATCGGCGCCTCAAAAAGACAAAATCCGAGTAATTCGGATGTCCGTTTGGAATCGCGCGGTGGAGTTGGCCTAATAACACAGATGCACTTTTAACCATTTGGGATAATGATCAGCCCCAACTCCCACAGAACGGATCGAAGGTCCACCTCAGTTCCCCATTCGGTCTCTGGATCTACCTACAAGTCAACAACCCAGTCTTCGGGTCAAGGTCCGGCTCCGGCAAAACCGCATACGGCAGAGCGCCGCTTCTGCTCGCCGCTCTGACCTCTGCATGGGCGCCGCGGCAGGGAAGGCCGTCGAAGACTTGGCATCTGCTGCTGATGGGACAACAACGCGAGCGGAGGATCGGCTCGCCGTCGCTGAGCGCGTCATCCTCGAGTTCGAGCGCCGCCGCTCATCCTGCGACGGCTCCGACGTCGGCATATGGGACGCGCAGGCGACCTGCACCAACCAGGGCCTCCTCGCCGCGGTCGACGAGATAGTCTTCCTCAAGGAGATGCACGCGTTCCCCATGGCCTCACCCGCCGGCCGCCGCATGGACGGCGCCCTCCGGGCCGCCATGTCGTGCCTCATGGAGGAGTTCCTCAGCCTCAGGGTGTGGGACGGTTCCCAGCTCGAAGGCAGGAGCGGCCTCCGCTTCGCCATCGACAAGCTCTCCGTTTCAGTGGCAGCGGCCCGTGGCGCGTCGTCGTCGTTCGCCTTCCTAACCGGCGGAAGCACGGCCAGCACGGTGAGAACCAGCACAGGCGAGTTGAGCTCCCGCACCGTCGATGTACTTTACGCGTCCGGCTCCGGGAGCCAGCCGGCCGGGCCTGATGTCTTCTCGGACGAGGAGTTTCCCGATGAGCTCGACCTGATCTGCCCGGCGAGCTTGTCCGTCCTCCACGAGATCTCACTGCGTGTCATCCGTGCCGGCTATACGAAAGAGCTGCTGCACACGTTCGCCGACGCTCCCTGCGAAGTTTTAGACAGGTACAAACAGAATCCTCTTTAAATTCTTGATTGAAAGGTACAGATCTGAATTTGGCATTTGGCCTCTTTTCTGTCAGAGTTGATGAACTGGAATATTGTGACCATGGATTGGAGCAGGTTCTTGTCGATTCTCCAACTCCAAGTGGGATGTTCTCCGGAGGCCGAGACCGGCGAGTCGATCAGCTATGAGAACGCCGAGTGGTGGACGGCGGAGGACATGATCCGGCGGTGGATCCTGGCGACCAAACTGGTGGAGAAGGCCCTCGTTACTATGCAAACGCAGCTCCACGCGCAGAGCAACGGCGCCTTCGACAGGTTCAAGAACGACTACATCATGGCCATGGCGAAGCGGAGATCCTACATCCTGCTCAGATTCGCAGACGGGTTCACCAGCACGCGCTCGCCGGAGAAGCTCATGTACGTCCTGGAAATGTACGAGGTCCTTGGCAGCGCTGTCCCTGGGCTCGTGCTCGTGCTCACCGGGCAGCACAAGGAGCTCTTCTCCCGGCAGGTCGAGGTGGTTCTCGCAAAGCTGGCGCGCGCGCTGAGGGCCATGATCGGCGGTGCCGTCACAAAGGTCCGAGCCGGCGGGAGCTCTGGGACGCAGGGCGAGACGCGCGGGGTCGGCGCCGGCGTCCATCCGCTGACGCGGTATGCCGTGTCCTGCATCGAGTCGCTGGCACCGCACCGCGGCGCGCTGGATGTGATCCTCGCGAGCACGGGCGGCATCCTCGAGGGCGTGAACTCGTTCGGCGATCTCTTCTCGGAGCTAGTCGCGTCCCTGGAGCCCAAGCTGGAGGAGATATCCACCCTCCGCGGCGAGGAAGGAGGCGGCCTGCGGCACCTCTTCCTGGCCAACAACACCAGCTTCGTGCTGAAACGCGCCGGCGCGATCGGGGGAGACGACGAGTGGGCCGCGTGCCGCCGGAGCCGAGTCGAGCAGCACGTGGCGGGCTACGTCGAGGCCTCCTGGGCGCCGGTCGTGGCCTGCCTCGAGGCCGGCAAGCCCGCCACCAAGGCGCTGGCCAAGTTCAACGCCGCGCTCGATAAAGCGTACAGCGGCCACGTACGCTGCGAGGTCTCGGACCCCGAGCTCAGGGCGGCGCTGCGGAAGGCCGTGTCGGAGAACGTCGTCGGTGCTTATGGCGCGTATCTGCTGGAGCACCCCAAGCTTGGCAGGTCTGCCAGGCACACGCCCGATACCCTGGCCGGGTTGGTGTCCGACTTGTTTGAAGGAGAGGACGCGTCGGGCAATCATTCCTAGCACTGCTCGGAATACGCGGCCGGCTCGGATTCTGTGTTCGATTGCAACCCGAGGCGGTTTCTTTCTTGGGTCTACAAATAGGTCATGAATTTGCAGATCAGGTTACAGACCTGGGCGACAGGGGCCGGTGAACCACGGCGACCGCGCCGGCAAAAGATCGCGGCCTGTGGACAAGCAGCAGAAGCACCTCTATCTTGTTCTAGACGACTGGACCAGGGGCTTCACCATCCGCAAGATCGACATCGACGCCATGGACAGCGGCCCCGACCTGGACCTGGAGCCCGCACCTGTTTATCCCGTGAACTTCACCGCCCTGGGCAGCAACATCTTCATCGCGAGCAACAGGCACCCCGGCACCATGGTGTACGACACGGAGACGGGCGGGCTGTCCATCGGCCCTCTCCTCCCGGACCCGCTGCTCGGCGGCACCCGCGTCTTCGCGGCCACCGGCGACACGCAGCAGCTGTACGCGCTGAAGTACAGAATCTGTGACATGCAGCAGGCCTTCGAGGTGATGTCCACGGCCTGCGTCGAGGATTGGCATCCCACCTCTTTCCCAAACCCAAGCCAGGACTGGTCGTGGGCAACCGTCCCGTCGCCACCGCCATTCCCCAAGGATTCCCTGATCACCGCCTACGCCATGCACCCGGACGGACGCACTCTCTTCGTGTCTTGTGGAAGCAACCACGACACACACCACCACCACACCTACTCCTTCGACACCAAGAACCATAAATGGAGGTCTCATGGCGACTGGGCGTTGCCTTTCCAAAATCAGGGCTACTTCGACGGCGAGCTGGACGCGTGGGTCGGCCTTCGCAAGGACGGCTACGTCTGCGCCTGCCGGGTGCCGTCCCGCAGCAGAACGCTCGCCGCGCAGCCGGACTGGAAGATGGCAAAGGACGAGCTCTTCCTCGAGCACCCGGGGAGCATGGGTGCCACCCTCACGTACATGGCGAACGCCAGGTTTTGCCTTGTGGAGACGGAGGAACTGGAGTTTGACGGCTTCATGCTCTATATCACCATTTTTGGTCTCAAGTACAACCATGAGGGAGAGCTGCAACCCACCGCCCGTCGCACCACCAAATCATGTCGACTGCATAGGAATCTCCTGCAGTTTTCTCCTGTGGCGTTCTGGTTATAGCTTGGAAATGGCTGTTTGGCTTGGTTGTATGTAATGCATCTATGTCCTTCTCATGGATGTAAATATTGATTTGTCGCAATAAAGAAAATTCTTCTCTTGCCCATTTTTGTGGAACCTACTAAGTTATCTTTACTACGAACTGAATGCCCGTGTGCTGCCATAGAAAAATAAATATAACTTAAAACTGGTATATATGAAGATAAGTTATGTATTACAACCCCACCCGTCGGTTTGTAACGACGGTTACCCTCAAGTGTTTGCTCGCTTCTTTCTTGTTCCCTCCCCATCCCGCCTGATGTCTCCATGGAAAACATGTGCTATTGGGCCTCTAGGCAAGGTCTCTCTAGCACTTCTCTTTTCCTTCTTGGACTGAGAGCATCTCTAGCACATCCTGTAAAAGTCCATACCGCAATGGAGTTTCCGATATACCCTAAAACATGGGAGACAGAACTCTCGCTGAAGGCAGTGACTTATATAGGCCGGCACAGCTCGCGCGAGGCCACTGCATCTTTTTTTTGTTTGTTCGACCTTTTGTTTTCTGTTTTTTTTACTTTTATTTACACTTCCAAAATTTGTACACATATATATTACAAAATATATTTTTCACAGTGTTTTGAAAATTGTTAAATGTGTATGGGGAAAAACCATGTATACAAAAAAAATACAATGAGTGTGAAAAAAATTGATTATGTATTTAAAATATGTTACACAAGTATTTGAAAAATGTTAACCAAGTGTTTGAAAAATGTTAAATGTGTATAGAAAAAATGTTGACCAAGTATTAAAAAAATATAAAATCTTTTGATCATTTATATGAAAATAATAATCAAGCATTTCGAAGGATTTGAACAAGTATTTCAAAAATGTTAATCAAGCATTTGGAAAATACTAAATATGTAATAGAAAAAATATTGTCCATGCATTAAAAATGTAATATTGCATTTGAAAAATATTGATAAAACATTTAAAAATATTAAAACTTTATAAAAAATGTTGGCCATGTATTAGAAAAAGGTCAATCTTGTGTTTGGAAAAAGTTTAAAGTATGTATAGAAAAATGTTGACCATATACAAAAAAATGTTCATCTTGTATTTGAAAAATACTAATCAAGCATTTGAAAACTGTTTAAAATGTGTATAGAGAAAATATTGATTATATACAGAAAACAGTTTGTATTGGGAAAAAATTAATGTGTATTACAAAATGTTGTTGACATATAAAAAATATAGAGGGAAAACCAAAAGAAACTAGGAAAACCAAAAAATGAAAGCTGAAAAAATACAAAATCAAATCAAAGAAACAAATGAATAAAAACAAAAAACATAGAAGAATAAAAGAAGGAAAGTGAGAAAGAATAGAAAAACGATAAAACCATGAAAAAAATGAAGAGAAACCAAAAGAAAAAATGAAGTATAATAACGAAAGAAACCAAAGAAGAAATAAGAAAACCGAACAAGAACCAGAGAAACCAAAAAAGAAGGAAAAAAATGAAGAGATAAAAAGCTCCTGTCTTTTTCTCAAGTAATGTGCGCCTCCAATGCAAACACGAAGTCAACAATGACCCAGTGACTTGCGGCTCCATGCACAATCGAAATGAGCAGGGAGCGGATCCACGAGACAATCTTTAATTGAGTACTCCTTCCAAAAATCATTTTCATCTCCCCATGTTGCGACAAATGACGCACATGCGTCCAAATCCCAAACCGTTTTAATCGTTGAATTTCTCGTGTCGAGATTTTTTTAAAAAAAATCCCATGCCGATAGGTTTTGATGAACTTTTTTTCATAAAAAAGACGAAAAAACCACACCAGGGAGCACTTTTTTTTCTTTCCGAAAGCTGCTTCCGAGAGCACGGCCGTGGATCTCGCGAAAGCAAATTTGTGCCTCTTGCAAAAGGAAAAGGAAAAAAGGAAAAGGAAAACATGTTATTTTCGTTTCCGAGAGGCACGATCGTTCCTCACAGAAATAAAACCGTGTCAGTCGCAAAAGCAAAACCGTGCCTCTCGTGAAAGTAAGAAAAAAATATGTTTTTTTCGTTTCCGAGAGACACGGCCTCTCACGGAAGCAAAACCGAAATTTCTTTTCTCGCTCTGCATACACACGCTGGTTTGAGGGGTCACCGCGTTTTCAAAGGCCATCTGGGCGACATGGGCTCCGCTAAGATGTAAGTTGTTTGTCTGCCTTGCGGTTAGAAAGGGGATTTGGTCTGCTGATCGCCTCGCCAAACGTGGTACCTCCCATATTGATAATTGTATTCTTGGCTCGAGTGAGTCCGAAGATGCAAATATCTTCTGGTTGGTTGTTCAATCTATACTGGATTTACCGCGATCACTCCTACCATCAACACCTTCCTTTGTGAGTGGAGGTCATTTGCGAGAAGCGGAAGTAGACCTGAGGATAGGAAGAAGCTCAACTGTTGCATATGTCTTGCTTGGTCTATTTGGAAGGAGAGAAATAACCGAGTGTTTGTAACAAATGTAGATCAATTGACACATTCTTGTGATGTCAACCAACGGTTCAGAGCGGGAGCCAAGTGCTTGGAGTCCTTTTTCCTCTAGGTTGCTAGGTTTTGCTTTTGGTAGTCTTTTCTGGTCGTCGTTGAAGTCGCTATAGGGGTCGCTTCTTGTGGTTGTGTTGGTTGAGTCACGCTTCCTGTACTGTTAAAAGATTACGGTTTTTCTGCTCCTTTTCTTCTATAATAATGATCACATGCAGTTCTTATGCATTGTTAAAGACACAGTGTTGTTCGCCCCTACAATGCTCCAAATTTTGTAAAAACTAGACCCACCCGAGCCGAGTTGGTAACCATAAATACGAATTCAAGTGAATAGCAATGTAGATAAACTTTTGCTGTAATAGACTTTAATAATTTGATAAGAACATCAGACCCCACCCCCCCTCCCCAGCCGCCACTTTCCTCATAAACATCCAGACCAATAATACCTGAATCTTATTTGGCACCTTAAGCACCGAAAACAGTGTAAATCTTATGGAACGCACACACCTCCGACCGAACGGGCTGGCTCACTTAGGACTATAGCGATAGTGCGGTTCTTCTAGCGTTTTTTTTGTGGCCGGTTCTTTTGTATTCTGTTTCTGCCCGTTTTGTTTTAATTTTCATAAACTTTTTTATTTTCCTTTCCAAATTCGTGGATTTATTCAAATTGCTGAACTTTCTCAAATTCACAAAAGTTTTTTTCAAATTCGTTAACTTTTTCAAATTTTGTGTACTTTTACGAATTCATGAAAAATATCTTGTGAACTTTATAATAATTGGGAAACTTTTTCAAACTTTTGAACTTTTTAAAATCATGAACTCTTTGCAAAATTTATGAACTTTTTAAAATTCATGATTTTTTCCGATTCTTAGAGAAGTCAACGATCAATGGGTCAAACGGTTAACTGTCGACGGGTCAAACAGTCAGTGGTTAAAACTTCAAACTCTCATCCTATGCAAGCGGGTTTGAGAGAGGCACCGGGCCGGTCTAGGGATTGATTGATAAAGAGTTGCTTTTAATGGGCCGGCCCAACCGCGCATTACACGTTAGCGCGGCTTCCCCTAATTGACGAAAATGGCGCTGGTTAGGAGGTCTACTAAAAATAGCATACCCGGCTCATATGTGAGGCGGTCAGGACACGTCCGGATGTGGCGGCCACATCGGATTGGCCAGCGTTGGCCCACCCCAACTCCACAAAATTATTTGTGCCAAATTATTTTCTTTTCCTTTCTAGAAACATACACCAATTTTTTTGTGTTGTGAGTGGTATACGCTACACTTGGATCCTGGTGCCACATACGGTATGCATAGAACGTTGCAAATCGTAAGTACACACGAACATGTACGCAGTACGTCTTGTCAGGTGCCGTGCCGCTCTGAAACGCCTTCTAGCGGCTTGCACCAAGCCCTAATGAAACTCGCGCGGCAACTCTCGATCGGTAGCCGCGCCTATCTTACAAGAACTAGATGATATAGTCTTCAATTTTGTTTTCTTTTTGGTTCACCATGTCAGCAGGGAGTTCAATACTCTGGCTCACTCGTGTGCACAACGTGCTTGCTCTCTCGAGGCCACGGAGTGCTGGTTAGAGCAGAGCCCCGATTTTCTTCTTGTTAGCCTTCGGGCAGACTGTAACCGAATGATTCTGAAATAAAGTTCTAGCTTCGATGCAAAAAAAAGTGCCGTGCCGCTCGCGTTCGAGCAATGCTACACTTACCTACGTCATTGTGCGGGATTTACGTAGGGTTTCAAGAAGGAAGGTTTCCTAATGATTACGTAAACGGATGACCGTAAGTCTAGCATTTTTGTGCGCGCTCTGTTATGATCCTAGCTACTAATCAAGTAATACTCCCGTGCCGAAGACACAACCAACACGCCCTCCTTTGAGGGCAAGTTTGACCAGAAGAAACACAATCCCGCTTACGAGAGTCGATCGAGATCCATGCATGGCGGGCGCCGAAGGGCTCCCCGCGGACCTCCTCGCGGCGATCTACCGCCGGTGCACCTCGGCGTACGACCGCGCCCGCTTCGCCGCCGTCAGCACGTCGTGGCGTGCCGTCGCGTCGTGGCACCCGAAGCTACCGGCTATCCCGCTGTTGCTTCCGTCGACCGCCAATGGCCGGCGCGACCGGATGACGCGGGCGTACAGCCCGGAGGACGGCAGGGTCCTGCGCGCCCCGCTGCCAGGGCTCCCCAAGTGCAGGCAGATCGTGGGGTCCCACGACGGCGGCTGGGTCGCCGCCGCCACCGGCTCCCGGATCGTGGTCGTGTACCTCTTCGGCCGCGGCCGGGTGCTGCTTTCTCGGGACTTTACATGTACATGCCCCTCTGCTAGACAAGCCGCCCACAAGATCTCCGTTCAAAAAATCATCTTCTCGGAGGATCCTGTCTCAAAAGGCTGCATCCTTGCCGCGATAACCACCACAGGGTGCAAGATAGGTCTTTATAGGCGTGGCAGCCTGGAGGACGGCGGGGCGGATGGTGGGTGGATCACACGAGGGTGCGGGTGGGTGGACGACGGATTCCCTGCACTCAAAGACATCGCCTTCTGCAACGGCGAGCTGTACGGTCTTTCGTGGACTAAAATGTTATACAGGTTCGTCATCGGGCAGAACAAATCCGGCGCGCCGGTGATCACCTCAGTCGACCATGGGCTACGGGGATGCCGAGTATATCATCGAGCTATGCGGCAAGCTTGCGATAGCATTGGAGATCTCAAACCCATCCAAGGGTAAGAAAATTACGGTGTTCGAACTCGCCGTCAACCCTAACAAAACAACATGGTCTTCCTTGTACGTATGGGTAAAGGTGGTGAACCTGGGAGAGCATGCCCTGTTCCTGGGGGCAGGATGCTGCAAGGCGGTGCACGTGTCGTCGACCGCGGACAAGCGCGGCATAGTGGAAGCAAACTGTATCTACTACTCCTCTAACGACGACTATCCAAGCAGCTTGGTGAGGTTGGACCTCGGCAGCTGTTTTGTGTATTGCTGTGAAAGCAACTTGCACCACTCACAAAGGATCGTGTCACGGGGATACCATTGCTACCCGAAGGATGACCGTAGTGGTAACTATAGTTGTACGTGGGTTTTGCCTCCACAATTCTAGCTCCTATGACAATGCTTGCATGTACTGCGTCAGTATTATCTTATGTAGGAGTGAATTTCATATTTCATATCTGTATGAAGAACTTGTATATTCTACCTAAAAAAAGGAATTGCAATATTATCGTTGAAAGTATATGCCAGTGATGTATTTATGTCGCATAGCTAAGATGAGAATAGGCTCCTTTGTTTTCAAGTCATCTAGTATTACGATGACACATTAATTGTTTGCTATGTCTAATAATCTACCAGTAAATGCGTACGTGCATTAGGCTGGTCGTAATAGGAGTATCATAAGCGGTATCATGCATGTCAACTAGACTTTTTAAATGATGTGGCACATAATTAAATGACGAAAGAGAGGATGTGTATCATGATATCATATCAGATACCGTATTTACTCTACTCTTATAAAAAAAGAGTTGGTGATGTTGGTGTGCCCGCCATCCTGTAATATAGACCGTCCGATTTATATCTGATGGATAGAAAGGAAACTATAGCAATTTTACAAAATGGTACCCACTCCCCTCTCCACATTTGCAAATAAGGTCTTCCCTCGTTCATCATTTTCTCTCATAAGATAAACTACTCATACAAATGCATCTTGATGTTACGTGCAACGCATGGGCATCTTGCTAGTCATATTAAATGTTGTACTAATTTGTGTCATGGCATCTTGCTAGTCATATTAAATGTACTAATTTGTGTCATGCATGACAATTAATAAGGCAACGTAATATTATAACTTATGATACTATGCATTACGAAGGTGGTATCATATTACTAGTATCATATGTATGATACTAGTGTATGATACTAGTATATGATACTCCCTATTACAACCAGCCTTATGTTGATATTGAAGAGGAAATTGATCGTGTCTAAACCCTAGTACGTGTTAATTATGTGATTAACATAGATGTTCATATTTGGTATATGATATTAATTGCATGTTAAATATGTTGAGCACTCGCCATTGAAATAATGTAGGTCGTTGTTGACATAGTTTGATGGCTGAGATTTTGGGTCTGCCTCTTCGGATCTTTTTATACTGGTACTAGCACACATACTTATGTGCCGCAACGGGAAGAAAATTAGTGTGTCCATCAAAACGTTCATCAGCGTGTTATGACAATATCTAACAGTGACACTCGACGACGGCATGTAGGCGGACTCCAAGATCTAGACTTTTTTTTCTCGTAAAAAAATTGAATTAATAATCCAACACTTAGACTCCGAAAGAATTATTGTTAAGCACAAATTTGGCAGCCGGCAGGTAGTCAAGCACCGAGATCTAGACTTGTTTTTCTCGTAAAGAATGAAAAATGATTAATAATTAACTAAGGAAGAATTGATTTTGAAGATAAATTTGGCAGCCTGTTTGGACCCCCGAAGGATTTATTGAGTCGCACCTCTTTGTTTTACCCAAAAAGATAAAAGAGTCGCACTTGAAGCGGCAGTTGAACCGGATCATGTATGTACTCCTAGCTTGCCTCCATCGAGGACAAGCACCTCTTTGATTGTTACTAGTAAGCATGCACGAGCAAATGCACGTTTCGACTAATATTACAAAACATATCTAAGAAAGAACATAGACAGACAAAAAAGAGCACTGAATACATTTTCCCAGTGGAGCACGTCATTCATCATAACCAACTCCATATTCTAAGAACAAATCAAAAAGGCTGGTAACATAAACCAATGCATCCATCCACAAAACAAGCTCTGCTTCTTCACATCAGACATCCACAAGCATATAAACCAACGATTAAAAATGAATTATTACGATCACATTCAGTTAACAGGAGAGTATATTGGGTTGCAAAATACACAACATCATAGCACAAGGATTCTAAATTTCTAAATACCACACTGAATTACGATAACAATGAAAATAAAGATAGAGGCATTGAGAAATGCAAGACCGTTGCACTATATCACTCCAGTATTGTTCCATGGACAGGGATGCTCCTAGGCTTTATTGTTATCTTGAAAGAAAATCTAGCATGAAAGTCATCTTTACTCGGAAAAAGCATAGGAGCTCCCTGAACCTACAGATTGCACCCTTTGTGTTAGTCAAGTCCGAAAAATAGCTAGGCATTGATAGTCACGATTGTACCTTGTAATCAAGTTCTTTGCTTCATCGATGTCTTGGTTGAAGTGTTCCCTGAAAATCTAAACTATACTGGGAAAAAAATCAAAGCCTTTATATTCCTAGATGATAGGAAACAATGTAGTTGTTGCTGAATTTCACTGGAAACGATGTAGTTGTTGAAAGTCACTGGAAACAGTGTTGTTGTTGATTCACGAAATCATCATGTTCCAAACAGGGTCTTGCAGTATAGGAAAAGACCTTTCGGAATTCCACACAATGTTTTAGATCCTTATAGCTGGACTTGTACGCAGCAGTCAGAGTCGTTCAGATGTTGGTCAGCTAGCTTTAGGAGAAACATAATCACACACTATCTGAGTCGACTGTTATTCATCTTGACAGTAAGGCACAATATTCATAAAATTCCTATTATGTTTCTTCGTGCCAACACTTCAACCTAGAACAGTAAAAAAGATATTATGTATAGTCCTTACATTCAAATAGTCCAAAAAAAACATAAAAAAGCAGGAAACCATTGGCATAAATGACCTGCATACAATCCTCTGAAGTCTGCAATATAATACCAATTGGCAGGCCAACATTCAGAGAAGCATGTATTGAATTTAGGTTGTAGTTCAGAGAACCATGCACTGAACTTAGCTTGTAGAGATTCAAAGAAGCATGAGTGGAGGAGCCGAGTCTACCTTTTCCTATTATCACTTGGGATGTCTCTATTTTTCTGTTAGGGTCAAGACGTGCTCAGGGTCTTGTTGATCTAGAACATGTTGACTATCCGACTTCCATGCTGCAAAAGATAGGCATCTCCCAAATTATGTTGCCAAAATTTATTTATTTATGAACCAAGATGGATATCAATCCTCCCAATCATGTGCTTACTTATATAACATAAGAGATTAGAGGTATGTTCAGTGCCATGCATTCAGTTTCATGCAAAGCACATAAGCTCTATATTGTAGGTCGTTGTATTTACTTTCACTCGGTATATTAAGCAATAGGAGCACAATTGCAGTCCTTTTCTTTGTTACACCCTGTTTCCAGTCAATCACAACTTGAAGAGACAAACCTCAAGAATCTGAATTCATGAGGTCAACTAAATTTAAAATATTGGAACCAACAAATATTCAGCCTGGTGATATTGTTAATTTGTTATAAATGTGTTAACCTATAGAAAGAAAGTGAATAAGCAGCATACTTGTCCATTGTTTTCTTTTGAGGGCAAGAAAGTAGAAATACCTCTACTGGACCCCTCAAGTGCTAAAAGTGATCACTGCCCTTGTGTTTGGACTTCTTATACTCACGGTTATTGTGCAAGTACGCATCCCTTTGTTCAGCTGTCATCATTGAGTATCATTCTCTATCACGGAGTCATTTCTTCTCAGAAGATGCATTTAGTTGCTTTGATGCTATTCAGTGCTGCTCATCTGAAACCAAATATTCACCACATGTTAGGTACAAAGTCAATCATTGTCAGTAATTTAATGTGGATAAAAGTACTTGTCACTGTACCTGTGTCATCTGAACGGAGCAGCCTGAGATATTATTTGTTGGATTGTGCAGATGCAAACACTTTGCATATTTCTTTTGTTGGATTGTGCAGATCCAGTTGAGCAATCCCTATAGCAGTCCCTAAAGTTGCAAGTAATATAGGTGGGAAAATAGCTGGAGGTAACAACGAGGGTATGTCAACCGACGGCAAGAGGCACGACGTGGTCGGACAGGGTGGGGCGGCGAGTCGCTAGGCAGACCAGGCGTTGCGGATGCTGGCGGTAGCTCATATGCGGGGACGGAGATTTCCTGCTCCCCTGATTAACTTTTTCAACCATGTCACCAACAATCAGAGGCCGGCCATTGTAGTAGGAATCCCTGGCTTGTGATGAAGGATCATACAAGATTATACAGGTAGTCATGATGATGAAATCGGCTCACATAATGTTCAGTTGGTTCCAGCTTCGTGTTATGAAGGTGAATCATAATATATTTTTTGCACTTAATTTCAGATTAATAGTGAAGTATAGTTGAAGCTACTAAAAAGCCAAGTGTGCAATCTGATGGAATGGACATGAGCAGGAGCTAAGTGGATCGAACCTGGCGGTAGAGTATTTATAGGCCCGACGGCCCCTCCCACGCGGTCGCCGCACCAACCCCACAGCCCATCCAGGGCGCCCACGGCTGGCCGAGGCGTCCGTTTCCGGGGGCGACTGGGGCGGGGAAGCGCGTCCCTGGCCGGCTAGGGCGTTGTGGCTCTCGCGCGCGGAGCTCTGGCTATCGGGCGGTGCTCGAGGGATGCGTCTCCGGCAGCGGGGCGGGGCGGGGACGAGCCAAACCTCAGGCCTCAGCGGCTGGGGCGGGGCTGCGGCGGCGGTTCCTCATTCGTTTCCAATAGGACGTCGGGGCCAACAGTGAGGGGCGGCGTGTGGGGCGGACGGCATGCCAGGGGCGGGATGCGGGCGCCAGGGAGGGCAACGATGAGGGGAGGAGGCAGTGGGGCACCGGGGAGGTGAGGCACCAAGCGGGAGAGGAGGGAGGTTGGGGATGGAGAGCTCCTATGCGTGCGAACGTGAGAGGAGGGGAAGTTGTGCGCGGCGGGGGATAAGAATCGTGCGTGAGATCGGGATAGCAGTTTTTCAGAAAGGGAAGCAGGAGTTTAGGAGTGGCAGGGTGAGTAATTAAAGTGTAAAACGTGTTTGATGTTGTTGGGGTGGTTTAGTCCATCCGATTCTATGATTCGATGGATGAGATGATTTGGTTCTTCGCCCTCTCGTTCTTTTATAGGAGTAGTAGATGCATGCGTGTTTTCTTGCTTCTAGCTTTTCCCACTTTGAAATTATTTATTTTTTTGAGTCGGGCATAACCCCTTTCCATTACTTAGCATAACGGAAATACAAATAGTTTTAAGAGTTCAAAAGGAGACCTAGAAAGGGGAAGCGAGCTCAAAGCACCGCTGGGAAACCCACAATAAGCACTCGTCATCGAACAGCTCACCATGGGGCGAAAATCCAACGACACCCTAAAACCAGCCGACTAACTCTAACCAGGAGAATTCCAACAAGTTTTAGGAGGGTTACTCCAGACATAAACCATGAGCCCACACAGGGGCGAAAGGACTATTTTTTCCAGATATAGTTAAGCACTCACGCAGGAGCAAACGAACTATCTATCAGCAGCAAACGCTTCAGCTCTCAGTTTGAGGTTCCCTCCGGCGCTGCACAGATCCGCATCATGTTCGATGCATTGGTCCTCAGCATCTTGGCTCCGCGCTCCATCATCTCTCGATCATCTCCTGTCATCAAACCTGCCCAGTAGGTAAGAAAACCACATGCAGAGTAAACCACATCAAAAGGCGACCTCATCTGTTTAGACTCAAAGTAACACTGTTACGATTAATCCACATCGCCCAACAAAAACCTGCTAGACCAAAGGTATAAAATTTCTCCCCATCAGGTAAAAACATGTAAGCCCATGAATAGTACTGCCAAATGTTACTTGGACACAGATCCGTGCCCAGTACACAGCCTACAGTCCTCCAGAGGACTCTGGCCACAGGGCAAGTGAAGAAGAGATGCTGGGATGTTTCTCTCTCCGCACAGAAGGAGCAGGCAGGATTTCCCAGCCACTTTCATCTACTCATCACATCTCTAGTTAGGATAGCGTCCTGAAACAGTTGCCAAAGGAAAATTTGAATTTTAAGTGGAATTTTTGCTTTCCATATCCACTTATAGTTTGCCCCCGCCACATTTTTTTCCAAATATTCATAAACAGATTTCGTAGTAAACCTACTTTTCTTCCCCAAGGTCCAGACCACTTGGTCGACTTCGCCAGGCATCGGCCAAGTCCTCACTATAGATTTGATATTACTCCATTGCTCAAGCATGGGAGGGTGGAGTTGCCTTCTAAAAAAGTTTTTTATATGCATGCATTCTCTTTGGTTAGATTCCCATGAAATGTTTCATTGGCACACACTCCCTCAGTCTCAAAAAATTTGTCTCAAATTTGTTTCTTAAATGGATGTATCTATCTCTAATTTGATGCTAGATATATCCATTTCAAAAACAAACTTTTTTGAACGGAGGAAGTATGTGTTAGTCACCAACGAACTTAATTTCTTTGTTAATCTAGCCACGGATGAATTTAATTTCTACGATTCTCTCAAGTAAACACATTCCATACCATATCATTTGTGTGTTGGTTGGTCAACTTGTTGATTCTTGACTTCTTGCTACTCATAGGCGGATATAAATCAGGAAATTTGTGTAAGAAAGCAAGATAGATCAGTTTTCTGAGAATCAGATAGGATTATTAATTAATAAACAAATTCTGTCTTTTGGCATCCGAGTGATGAGCTCGTTAGGTGGAGGCCCAGCAAATCGGCTTACATGGCCCAGGTGAAGGCCCAGCCGAGTGACAACATATGAAGTATTTTTTAGCGAAATCACTAATTAGGAATACTCGTTACAAAGAACACTCCACTTTCTCAGGTTGCGACAAGTGACGCACATGCAGCGCGCCACTTGTCGCAACCTGAGAGTTTTTTCTTTTTTCGTAGATTCATTTATTTAAAATGTTTTATCTTTTAAACCTTGCGTTCAAATCTCGAACCGTTTTTATCATTGAATTTCTCGCGTCGAGATCTTTAAAACTAGATCCCATGTTGATAGGTTTTGATGAACTTTTTTTTCATGAAAAAAACCTGACGAAAAAACCGAACAGGGAGCGCGGTTTTTTCCCCTTTCTGAAAGAGGCACGCCCGTGCCTCTCGCGAAATCACACCCGTGCCTCTTGTGAAAGTAAAACCGTGACTCTCGTGAAAGGAAAAAAAATAGAAAACGTGTTTTTTTCGTTTCCGAGAGGCACGACCGTGACTCTCGCGGAAGCAAAACCGTGACTCTCGCGAAATAAAGAAAAAACAGAAAACGCGTATTTTTTCCCTTTCTGAGAGGCACGGCCGTGACTCTCACGAAAGCACAACCGTGCCTCTCGCGGAAGCAAAACCGTGACTCTCGCGAAAGAAAAAAAACAGAAAACGCGTTTTGCTTTTCCCTCTCCGAGAGGCACGGCCGTGACTCTCGTGAAAGCACAACCGTGCCTCTTGCGGAAGCAAAACCGTGACTCTCGCGAAAGAAAAAAAGCAGAAAACGCGTTTTTTTTTGTTTCCGAAAGGCACGGCCGTGACTCTCGCTAAAGCACAACCGTGCCTCTTGCAGAAAAAAAACCGTGACTTTCGCGAAAGAAACAAAAAAGAAAACGCGTTTTTTTCATGGAAAAGCTAAGGAAGACCGGGAGAAAACCAAAACGTCGAAAAAAATAGGGAAAAAAACCGTTTAAAAAGCCGAAAACGCGTGCGAAAAAATAAAGAAAAAACAAAATTCGGAGGAAACATCCAGAGGGCGACACGTGTCGGATGGCTAAGAGCGCGCCAAGTGGCGATGATCGTTGCGAGGCTCTCAAAGGAGCACTTGTTAACTAGTTGCTCCCTATTTTTCCTGTATGTTAACTGAAACGAGTACCCCTCAAAAAAAACTGACACGTGTGTTTACCGCTACCGTGTGGACGGACCAAAATATTAGAGAAACACACCATCCTTTACTAGGTACTAGGAAAAGTGCCCGTGCGTTGCAACGGGAGAAGAAAAAAATAGCACATGCTCTAACCCAATAAATTAAATTAGTGACGTTTCAATAATTTATATACCACAAAAGGTGTAAAAAGGTGTAATGAAAAGTATAGTTTATAAGTCAGATATGAAACATATTTTTTGAGTTTTCTGTGTGTGTCCTAACCTGTGTACATATATTATACATTAGTACAACATTGCCTAATCCTTATCCAGCTATGAATGTTGTTTGTCTCCTTTTTAGTTTTATTAATAATGTTGTAAAGGCAAGAGCTCCTCCCTCCCGGCGTGTGGGACGAAACAGGTCACCGTTGCCGCACTTTCTCTAAAAAAATTGTAATAGGTGCTAGCACGCATAGCATCGAGCCAAGGTTTTGTGTTTTGTTTTGAAAGATTTACTGTCCTTGAATGAAGTGAATTTTTGATTTTTGACTTTTTTTGGAAAATCTCGGACGAAAAGGACTGAGATTGTACATTTTTTTAATTATGAATTTCAAATTTTTGAAATTCGAAATTTGTTTTTTTAACGAAAAATGAGCAAAATATGAACTAAAAACGAATTGTACAAATTTTTTTAATCCTGCAGCAATGGACTAAACCAGAATCTATCTGAACAACACCGATCCTTTGATTGATATACACCCACGAATAGCTCTGAACAATTCAATTTAGCAGACTATCCCAAACTTCAATCAGCAGGAATACCACAGTACTTACTACTCATCTTGGTGTGGTTAATACTCTCTCTGTTTTTATTTAGTCTGCATATTAGGTTTGATTGAAGTCAAACTTTGCAAAGTTTGACGAAGTTTATAGAAAAATATATAAAAATTTGTCATAACAAATCTATATGATGTGAAAGTACATTCAATAATGAATCTAATGGTATTGATTTTTTATTGTATATATTAATATTTTTGTTTATAAACTTAGTTAAAACTTACAAATCTTAACTTTGACCAAAGCTAATATGCGGACTAAATAAAACCGGAGAGAGTACTATATCAATCTCAGCAGGAATGCCTAGTACTTGCATCTACACCACATTCTGGTCCCGTTCCAGCCGGCCGGGATGAGCACGTCCGCATCCAGCAGCTTCCGATACATTTTTGATTAAAAAAAGGCACGAGGCACCCAAAATCCCCACTCATCGCCACTGAGTGCCCCTTCCACAGTCCACTATCCACACATCGCCGTTTCTCTCATCCACTCAGGCGCCGCTCCGCCTCCGTCTTCTTCCTGCTACCTCACCACCCAAGCAGCCCGCCCTTCTCTTCTCCATCCACCTAACACCACCCAAGCGCTGCTCTCCTATCCTCATTCCTCAGCCGCGGTGGCTGCTGGCCAGCCACTTCCTGGCTGGCAGCGCCGGCGTGTTTGCTGCAACGGCTGGGGCGGTGGCCGCCTGCTCGTCGGCGCACGGGGGCCGGGGCGGAGTCCCGTGCCGTGGTGGTGGATCCCCTCCCGGTGGGTGGCTGTGGGCAATGGGCCGGTGTGCAGTGGCTTGATTGCTCGCCAGATCTGGCGGCCGGCCAGCACGCGCGGGGGCTAGCTGTGGCGCCTGTGGCAGAGGCAGTCTTCTGGTGGTGCTGCTCGTCTGCCGGTGGCCGTGGATGTGGCAGCGCCTATGCAACGTCACCTATGCCCAAATCCAATCCAATCCAGCCCCTTTTCTGCTGTGTTTATGCCCAAATCACTTGACAGGCGACACATGCAGCGCCGGCCTGCCGTGAGCAGCTCCGGTGAGCCACGTCTTCCTTCTTCAAGCAAGGCAAGTCTCCTCGTTCTGGCTCTGCTCGATCAATTATCACTGCACATCAGCGGCTTCGTGCACGCAAATCTCTTTGGCACAAGCGGAGTAACATTTCTTCGTCAGGCACCGTATGTACCATGGCGCTCTCGCCGGTTAGCTCGAGACGGACACCCCATGGTGTGCACGCCCGGACTCTGCTCCGGCCGAGAACCTCTGCAGCCTCCGGGCTGCCTGCCTGGCGGAGACAGCGTCGAGCTGCAACTGCTCGTGCCGGCACTCCTTGCTACAGAAGGGTGTGTCCCCTCTATACATGAAGACGTCGCTGTCGCGCGCCAGCCGCTTGGCGCAGAGCGCGCACGCGTCCAGCGCCGGCATGCCGGGCTCGCCCACCGGCTCGTGGCGCGGAGGCCAGCGGCAACGACCTCGTTGCTCTTGGCGACGCCAAGCCATGCCTGGCTCCACTGCCGGAGCCTCTCCCCCGGTTCACCGTTGTGGTAGCGCCCGCACTCCAGGCCGAAGCCGCCCCGCCGCAGCGCCTCGGTCCGCCGCGCCCGACGCCTAGAACCCCCTCAGAGTGAATAAGCCACTACATCACCCTGTAGAGGCTCGCCATCAACCTTGACAAACCCCCGCAGAGTGGCGAGCGAGATTGCGGCTCCTACAATCCATCTGGATCTAGCGAGGCCCTCGGCACCTAAGCGTGCCATCTCTTATGCTGATTCACAACTGCAGTGACAAATCGCCAACTTAGCCTCCGCCTGAGAACATGGATTCCACGAGGTCTCAACCTCCCCATCAGCACCGCGAAGACACCTCCCCATCAACGCCATTAAGACTGCTGCCTGCTAATCTCCACCACCTCAGCATGGCAGTGGATGATGGTGCAGCGGCATATGGAAACAGAGGAATGGAAGAACCTTGTTTAGTGAATATATACACCACTAACACAATACTAGGGAAAATAAAATTTATTCCATAACCTTACCAAAGAGAAAAGAAAATGTCAACATGACTTCACATGGTGCATCACTTGGAGGTTCTCGTAGACACATAATTGTTCTTCCCGTGGATACAACCATTGCAACTTAGGATGCACTCTTGTATCCTTAATCCACTAGTACTCTTTTAAGTATAGAGATATCCGATTAAAGTTTTACATCTGGAAACAAGTTCTGAAAATAACATTGAATATTTACTTTTAGTCGAAACAACGGATATGATAAACTAATACTTGAAAATTACACCACATTACCATTTGGATCACATTATATATATTAAATCTCTGCCAAACGTCGCACATAAATGATTTTTAAATAAGAAAATTATAAATCCAACTTACCTCAAAATTAAGAATACGTTCCCAATTTCCTTGAACATATTTAAGAAGACATAAGTGGCCCAATTCAACCATTTATTGGATCATTTAGGCATTTCCTGGTGATCATAGATGCATGTAGTAGTTGCCGGCACGGCTGCGGGGCCAGTTGAGCTAGACATGAGTTTTTTTTAATATTTAACATCTATTAAAAATTTGGTCACATATGACATGAAGGGCAAAAGTGTCTTTTTACATGCAATTTAACGGTGTTAGATGGGAAAATGGACTGAAGTGTCATAAAGGGCACAAAATTTAGACTTGGTGTTGAGATAGG
Source organism: Triticum urartu (assembly GCF_003073215.2). Lineage (NCBI taxonomy): Eukaryota > Viridiplantae > Streptophyta > Magnoliopsida > Poales > Poaceae > Triticum > Triticum urartu. Next base: position 169,279,118 of record NC_053028.1, on the reverse strand, counting down.
AAAAAAAAGTTTTCAGTGTCAAATAAGAAACAAAATTTAGGGGTGCTAAATAAGGAATTCTCTCGCCTTTATATTTGACGGTAAGCCAAATGAAAGAGAATGGTTAGTAGCAAAAAAATGGCTGACATTTTTGTGGCTAACCAGGTGCTATGCTAAGTTGCTTTACCAAAATTTGGATTTGGTAGGCTACAAATCAAATCCAACTTGTTTTGCCACATTATTTGCATTACGCTATCTTGATGAGTTAACCTTGGCGTTAAATCAAACAAGCCGTAACTAGGGACAAAATTACATGGACAATGCCAAAATTTGGTAAAAACAAATTGTATCAAACCAAAGGGTGGTTAGGAAACTGTGGGAGTAGAAGGACAGAACCAAAACACGTTGTTTGCTTTAGTACGTTATATACAGCTAAGAGTGGTTAACAAACTGTGGCAGTAGAAGACCAGAACTAAAGAGTTAAACATGATGCTGTACTTACAAGAGTGAATAGTTTAGAGTCGAATGCTTCCTCAAACTTATTTATATGATCATTCATTCGCTAAAACTGGAGTAGGTTTAACCAAAAACATAATAGGGAGGGTTAAAAAGGGACCTCTGCCATCAAACATTATGTTCATGTAGTTACCTAGTTATTAATGCATCTGAAAATTGATTTATTGGTCAAGAGAGAGTACCTGACTAAATTTCCTATTTCGCATTGCGGTCTGGCAAACGGAGTCAGCAAGCTTGAGACAGCAACTGCACAACTTGCAAGAAAGTCACGATTATGATGACCCATATATTCTGCAAAAGAGTCAAATGGCATATTAGTGTAAAGCAAATGGTTTTCAAAGTTGCCTATTTATTTAGATATCACAACAAAATCACATAAGCACTATCTCAAACAAAACTGAAATATTGCAACCAGGCCACGGACAAAACCTTTTCATTTCAAATGACAAGGGAATTCAGCATCGGAAAGCAAAGCAGTTTTCCTTACAGAATCAATCAGTGGTTTCTAGATAGGATGGTACAATGGTTTTTTTAACTAGCTTGAATGTTTCGTCAAATCAATTTATCCCAAGGAATAACTCTGTTCTACGCATACAGTACAGGCAACTGATGGTAGAAAAAAATCTGGCCTAACTGAAAGTGATCTCCAAACTTTGGTGAACCAACTTGAAATGGGCCTCCACGGTGTCAGAATGAAGGTGGTAGCTCATAGGTTCCTGCAACTTTATTTTCAAGAGTGGGTTTTCTATCCTAGGGGGTAGCTTCCCCCGATGATCCAACGCCTATTCGTACATACGGATCTCCGTGAACCGCCACCACATGGTACCATTATACGTGCTGATTAGTATCATTCATTCACCATTAGCATCGTATGTGGATAGGGACCTTTCTCAAGATACATTGTGCTGCAAATAGTCAATGGTATATTGGCTACAGATGTTTACAGGCATGCCGTATCTTCTAGTACAAACTAAAACAAAACTACAAAAGGCTATGATATCTTAGCTACGACTATGATATCTTAGCTACGGATGCTTATGTTATGAAAGCAACTTGTATATTGGGAGGCCAAAGCCAGCATATATACACATACATGAGGATGTCAAAAGGCTATAAGAGGATGCCAAGAGACTAGAATGCAAAAGGACAAAGACATCAGTAATATAACTCTAACACCCCCCTCAAATTCATGGTGGATCCACAACACTGAGTTTGGAGAGGTAAAATCTATGTTGTGCTCTAGTTTGGGCCTTCGTGAAAAAGTCTGCTAGCTGTAACTCAGAAGGCACATACTGAAGAGCAATAACATGATCCTCCACAGCAGCGCGCACATAAGAAGCATCAACACCAATATGCTTGGTAAGTTCATGCTTCACGGGATCCCGCGCAATACTGATAGCACATGTACTGTCTGACAAGAGGGTGGTAGATGTAGTAACAGAAACGCCTAATTCCTCGAGTAACCATCGTAACCAAGTCACCACTCCAGTCAGAAGAGCCATAGCTCGTAACTCCGTCTTTGCACTCGAACGGGAAACTGCAGTTTGTTTCCTCGTCTTCTAGGCAATGAGAGAACCACCAAGAAAAACACAGTAAGCAGAAAGTGAACGGCGATCAGTAGGATCACTAGCCCACGTAGCATCTGAATAGGCCTGGAGCTGTAACGAGCTGGAACGGGAAAAAACAGACGATGAGAGATCGTGCCACGATGATATCATAGAACACGTAGAAGGTGACTAGAGTGAACTAAAGTGGGAGCAGCAACAAACTGACTTAAAATATGGACAGGATAGGAGATATCCGGGCTGAGTGACAGCAAGATAGACAAGACTCCCAACAAGATGACGATAATGCGTCGGATCAGACAAGGGCTCGCCATCAGAAGCGTGAAGCCGAACATTGCGCTCATTACTAAGAGCCACACAAGCAAGAAGATCCTGGATATACTTTTCTTGAGAAATAAAAAAGGGATCAGAGGTGGAGGAAACCTCAATCCCAAGAAAGTAATGAAGAGGACCAAGATCAGACATTAGGAACTGCTCACTGGGACGGGCCTTAACAAAGGCAATGTACTCAAAATCGTCGCTAGTGATGATCATGTCATCAACATATAGAAGAAGAAGAGTCCTACCATGAGCAGAAAGGTGGACAAACAATGCTGGATCATGAGCACTGGGGAAAAACCAGCTGCGGTCACCATAGAGGCGAAGCGCTCAAACCAGGCACGGGGGAGCTTGCCTAAGGCCATAGAGAGAGCGACGAAGACGACAAACCATGCCATCAGGAACAGAATACCCAGGTGGTGGCTGCATATAAACCTCCTCACGCAACTCACCATTTAGAAAGGCATTCTTCACATCAAGCTGAGGCACAGACCAATGGCGAATAGAGGCCACGGCGAGAAGTGTGTGGACAGTGGTCATATAGGCCACAGGAGCAGAAGTTTCATCATAATCACGACCATGCTCCTGTTGAAAGCCACGAGCCACAAGACAAGCTTTATAACGATCAGAGCGAGTCTTTATCTTGTACACCCACTTACAAGTGATGGAACAAACAACGGGAGGAAGAGAAACTAGATCCCGCGTGTCGGTGCGCTCAAGGGCAGCAACCTCCTCAGCCATCGCAAACTGCCATTCAAGATGAACAACAACATCTCGATAAGAAGTTGGCTCAAGAATGGTCGAAAGACCATAGCGAGAAGGAGAATATTTGTCAAGGGGTGGACAAGGCCGAGAACAAAGACCATAAATCGGTTGAGAGGAAGACGACACACTAGAAGTAGAGGGGACATCAGTAGACTCATCCACAATACGCGGACGAAGAGTATAATGGAAAGCAAAGGAGGGAAGAGGTGGAACCACTGAAGGTGGTGACGAAGAATGTACCGGTGATGAAGGTGGAGAAGGGGAAGGTGTCGGTGATGAAGGTGGAGAGTCATGCGATGTGGGAGGAGAATAAACTATAGGAGAGGACGGGGTCGGATCTGCAACAGCGGGACGAGGAGTAGGAATACTGGGCACAAAGGGAGGTGTATCCGAAAACATAAGAAAAGAGATGTCATATGTGGAGAAGGCCGAGGAGGATGGACGCGGGTAGAAAGGGCGGGACTTCATCAAAGGTCACATCCCGGGAAATACGAACGACCGATAGGATCCCAACACCGATAGACCTTATGCTCATCACTGTATCCGAGAAAGACACACTCAACAGACTGAGCGGTCAGTTTGGTGCGTTCACGAGGGGCAAGCAAAACATAGCAACACAACCAAACAAACGAAGCGCCGAATAATCAGGAGAACGGCCAGAAAGACGCTCGAGAGGAATACCATCCTGTAGAGCAGCAAATGGCCGAATGTAGATGAGATAGGTGGAAGTGGTAACAGCCTCAGCCTGGAAGAGAGGCGGTGATCATTATGGCACGCATCGTCTCAAGAAGGTGACGATGCTTGCACTTAGCCACACCATTCTGAGTATGAGCACCAGGACAAGAGAACTGAGTAAGGGTACCCTGCTCAGCAAGGAACCCTCGCAGCGCATGGGAGATATACTCACCAGCTGAATCTGCACGAAAAATCCGAATAGGGGTGGACTGTGTATGAACCACGGCAGCAAAAAAAATTGTATATCGCCAAGGCAGCCACTGGTACAGGGCAGGCGCGTGTCTCTTTGCGGGCCTGCTTCTTCGACGACGTCCGCAAGCTGTTCGACGGTTTGCCCACAAGGTACAAATGGACTCCGCCGACAAGTTCTTTTTCCACAAATTTCTTTGCGACTCGGTTGATTCTTCATCCGACAATGAGGAGATGGTGGCTGCTGTGTTGGTCGTCCATGACCACCTTAGTAGTCAGCAGCCGTTGTTCCGGGGCTTGATCCCGGGACACTGGCGTTGAATCGCCACCGAAATAGTGGTCATTTCTTTCTTTGGAAGGACTACTTCAAGACACTCAACCCTCTCTTCAAACATCACCAATTCCGGCAGCGTTTCCACATGGCTAGGCACCTTTTCAACAGTATTCGAGAGGGGGTGGTCGGGTACGATAAGTATTTCGAGTGTAAGGAGGATGCCCTTGGAAAGATTGGATTCTCCTATTATCAAAAATGCACTGCAGCTATTCGGATGCTTGCATACGGAGTTCCGGGTGATCTCATTGATGAGTACATCCATATGAGCAAGTCCACATGCCAAGAGTCCATGTACATGTTCTACAAGGCTGTGATTGCAATGTTTGGCCCTGAGTACTTGAGAGAGCCAAACGTTGCAGATACAGCCCGCTTGTTGGCAATGAATGCCAAATGAATGCCACCAGGGGCTTCCCAAGGATGCTTGGGAGTGGAAGAACTGCCCTTCTGCTTGGCAGGGGCAATATAGGGGCCATGTCAAGGCGGCATGGCCGGATCGCACACTGATCTCAACGTGCTTCAACGCTCTCCGGTGTTTGCAAGGCATGCCGAAGGCAACTGCCCCGCCGATGAATGTTAACATCAACAGCCACAACTACAACAAAGGATACTACCTAGCTAACAGTATCTATCCTCAGTGGACTACTATTGTGAAGACAATCTCCAACCCTGTAGGAGAGAAGAGGAGATCTGCACAAGAGCAAGAGAGTGCTACGAAGGATGTGGAGTGTGCCTTTGGTGTTCTCTAATCTCAGTGGGGCATTGTCCGGTATCCTGCTAGAACTTGGGGAACCAAGAAGTTGTGGGAGGTGATGAGTGCTTGTGTGATGATGCACAATATGATCGTAGAAGATGAGCACCCGGAACGTATCTACAACCAAGGGTTTCAATTTCAGGGTGACAATGTTGTGCCTGAGCATGGAGGAGTGGGAACGTTTGCACAGTTCACCCAATTTCATCATCAAATGCGTAATTGGGAAACTCACATTCAGCTGCAAGATGATTTGGTTGACCATATGTGGGTTCACGCTGGCAACCAATAGATGTATCTTCTTTTTTTAAGTATTTGAGACAATTTAATTTTTATTTGACTTGTAAACTTTGACATATTTATTTGGCTTGTGAACTATGCTATATTTATTTGGCTTGTGAACTATGCTATGTTTGTTTGCTTGTGTAACCATGTGAAATGTTTGTATTCTGTTTGAATTTATGTTTGCAAAACGACGGCAAGCCAGCCGCGCGGGCGAAAATGTGTCCGCGCGTTGGGCGCACTGCCGACCAAATGAAAAACAGGACAGACGACGAGCGGACGGCCGACCCAAACGGACAAAAGGCGGACAAAGTGAACGTCCGTTTGGGTCGGCGCGTTGGAGTTGCTCTAAGAGACTTTATTAAATCTATAGTTTACTATACACCTGCATGACGGCAGATGCTAAACAATGTTGGCACATATCCCCAAGCAATCAATCCTACAGTGGGATTAGAGGGGTAGCTATCCCAGGGTCAGTTCAATATGCCATGGAGGACTAGCAAATCCTAAGTAGAAGGGTCAACCCTGCTGTTGATGCACTTCGATACATGGTATCATATATAAAAATGCTGCTATCTTTATATGTCAATTCCTTACCAAGAAACCTTATTCACAAGGAAAATATGGAAGTCGGAGAGAAAATAAACATCACACTAAAGAAAACATATGACTACGCAACAAGGTATAAAGTTGTGACTGACTCACAAACTTCCAGAAGAATTCACATAATATCAGAAAAATAGTTAATTGACATTTTTCTTAAAGCTACAGATCTGTGGATCAAGAGGTGCCAGTGATATTAATGTGATAGCGCCCTACAATTTCGTGCCAAATATCCGCATTAATCTTTAACTTAGTCCACTACATCAAAAGGATGGAATGCAGAGCAGCACAAGAGGTCCAGAACTAGAAAAACTAACTGCTCCGAATATAAACACAGCCATATGATTAGCTCTATAAAGACAATTTGAACCTTAAAATGATGTACAGAGAAAAGGAAAATGCAAATGGGAAGGCAATATATATGTAAAGTGAGACCCAACTCAAAAAGAGATTTAAACACCCTTTTTCTCAAACTCTTAGTGCTTCAGCTGTTCAGAGGAACTAAATATGCAAGAATACAAGGATGTATGATGAATTGATTATTCCACCATGTTAAGGAAAGTGACACATATCTTATCATATTAGGTGCCATCTTTATAAGGGCTTTTGTAGAATCTTGATTGCCAATATCTCTTCAGAGGTCAAGAGGACCATACACCAATTATAATTGTTCGCTTATAACAAGGAAACCACAAGGCGTCAGGATCTCACCCAAAGTAAAAGGTGTAAGCAATTGGAGTGTTCGACAGGATTAGACACTAGGGTACTGTTCAGACCTAGATTCTTGTATAGGGCAAGGATCTAAGAGTTCTTACAGGTTCCGGAGTTCTTAGTGATCCCTTAGTGTATTCTGGTTGTATGTAAGGAATTTATGGTCAGGTTTCACCACTTCGTTCTTGATTCAGTTTCGCAATATTTGACACAGAACTATGATATCCAACCTACATAGTCTCCAGCAAGATTCTCAGCTTATATAACATTTGGGAATACAGTAGCTAATAATCAGTTGTCCAGAAATTTTTAGTAAACCACAAATATGAACTAGAATAAAGAACAATCTCATCATGTACAATATAACAGTATGTATTTCTTACTTGTAACTTCCTTGCAAGTAATGCAGTTGTCGCCTCATGCTTGGTGCCACCACATGCAATAACTGCGCAAAAATATTACAACGATCAAAATATTTCACAATGATCAAAAGATGCAAAGTAAGTGTATATATAAGGCATCTAGATAACTTAACACCCTGTTTTTGCTGGCCAAGAAATATCTTTTCTCGACACAAATTAGCGAATAAAATAATAAGCATTACACAAATCGACGGCAGCTTCTGACCTTTGTTTGTGGTCCCTCCATACCAAAATATAAAACGTCATATATTTTGGTACAGAGGTAGTATATAAGAAGCTATTGACACAAACTAGGCTCTATTTAGAACAAATAATTCCCACCAGGCAGAACTTGCATCTAGAAAAGCGTGCCACAACAATGTACACAATGTATAAACCAAATGCTCCCTAGGCGCCTCTGCGCTATCCAGGGGCGCCTTAGGGCTCCCTCTGAAGGAGCCACCACCACATCCTCTCATCCCGAAACCATTGCCGTGGCCTACGATCTGCTCCCGACGTCGACGAGAGGCTTCTCCTCTGTCGCCTTGGTCTAGTTCAATGTCTTCCCCTCGTGTCACAACTTGTTAAGAGGAAATCCTGGTGGTTTTGGTTGAGGCATGTGGGTGGCACAGCTCACGGAACACAATCTGGTATTAATCAATTGGATACGATGTTGTGTTTTTGCCTTTTTGGTGCTTCAAATACCGATCCATGATTTTTCCAGGTTGAAACCCATGATCAGACCCTTCACTGGTCGGATCCAACAAGGACGGACACACGCCATCTCTTTTGCTCAAGGCATCTTCTTCAAGGTTGACAGTCTGGTCTTCACTGGTTGGACTCGAGAAGAATGGTATGTGCACTCAGGTTGACGTGTTTAGCTTCCACTTTAGGTGTGTCCTCTAGATGTGGCGTCACTTCCTCATTCGTGCAGCCTAAGGTATGACAACGAGTTCATCCAACATGGCAGAACAGGGTGTGCCTACACACGAGATTAGTTTTTGCCTTGTACCTTTGAGAATGAAAATCCTTCATTGGCTGGATCAGGCAACATCGTCGCATAACATGTGTCATTTCATTGTTGAAGGCATCGCTTTGGAAGATGAAGGTGTTGACTTCCTTCCGGGGTGTTTTTGCTGTTTCTGTTCTGGCCTTACTGGTTTGGTTTGACTAATTATCGTTCTTAGGCCTTTGCTGACACTTTGTTCTCATAGTCATGGTTGCTTCCGCCGATGGTTGCCACATCCAGTACTCCAAATGTAACTCTCTTTTTTTTAGGAAACACATGTAATGAATTATGGTTGCGTGAATCATCTAGTCTAGATGCAAAATAAAAACCATTCCTTTTCCAAAAAATAGCAATATACAGTGTATATATAGTGTTGACGAACTCATATCAACCTATCCATGAAATGTCGGCCGATGTCTCTACTTCCTATCCCACTAAAACACAGATCCATGTCGAACGATTAACGGATGTGCAAACACGAGCGAGATCTGGTAGATACAGGAAATTCCCCACGAAAAAATAAGCGGTAAATTCCAGGATCTTCCACTCACCTCAAACCCTCGGCGCAGGCGGCCAGACGCGCCCGAGACCAAGCATTCCCGGCTGCGGGAGGCGAGGCGGACCTAAAAGGCGGCTGGTGAAGGATCTGCAGACGGCCGCGGATTCCATGGAGGCGGCTGGAACAGCAATACTATAATGGAGAATTGGAGGTTGCGTGCTGCTGGAGCATGGAATTGGTTTTTCGGCGAGGGAAAAGTCGGAGGGAAGGCGGAGGCGAGAGGGGAGAGGGAAAGAGTAGTCGTGGGTACAGAATGGCAGATTTGTTTACTCTCGGTTAATTGGGGATTTGGGGAGGGTTTGTGGCTGCCAAGGCGGCACGTCACGGGGCAGGTCATTTTCAGAAGAAACAGCTGTCGGTAAGAGCAAAGGCAGTTGGATCCATTTTATAAATAAACAAGCAAGGACAGTCTATTTCAACTTGGCTGGTTTATACTTTTTTTAATCTAAAGCAGAAACAACAACTCCCTCCGTTAGTCCGCATAAGTTTGATCAAAGTCAAGCTTTATAAAATTTGACTAATTTTATATTAAAAAATATAAACATTCACAGTATGAAATCAATATTATCAGATGCATCATGAAACGTATTATCATACTATATAGTTTTAATGTTGTAGATGTTCATATTTTTTTATATAAATTTGGTCAAACTTTGTGTAGTTTGACTTTAACCAAATCTTATATGCGGAGTAAAAAAACGAAGGGAGCCGTAGACTATTCGGGACGTCTGCTGTAACATTCCGATTCTCGGAATGTTTAAGAAAAAGTTTTCCAAAAATTAGGATGAAAAAATTTCGTTCGTTTTATTTGTTAATAAAAGCTTAAATTGAGTTTTTATAAAGTTAGTGGATTTAATTTGAACTAACGTCAACTTAAATTAAATTTGTGTTTTGATCTTTTGTTTTAACTGGTTTTTAAATTTGTCTTCGGCATATTTAAATATGCGAGTCTACACTGTCTTGGATATCTCAGTTCTTTTGATATGTATTCGAGCTTCTTTTCCTTTTCTAGATTTCTTAAAACAGAAATCAATTTCTTTCCTTTTCTCAATCTCGGGCCAAATTTCATCGGACCATTAGATACGTTCTACCATTTGAATTGTCCAGCTATCTTACTCATACTTTCCATTCACACATACATTGTTTCTGAGACAAATCCACCAATACATGCATCTGTACATCTCTCTTCTCTTGCCTGGATTCATCCAATTGTTTTTGTTTTCTTTCTCAAGTCACATGGGCCTAGCCCATCTATTTTTCCACTGTTATTTTCCTCCTACCCTCCTTCCTTATGGGCTGGCCAAACTGGCCCATTCCTCCACCTAGCGAACCTCCTCTCCTTCCTGTAAGTTCCCAATCAATCTACAGAAGGAAAACAACCACCATAGGAAACGTTCACGCATGATGAAAACCCCTCCTCTTTCTATCTTTAATTGCTACATTTCCAAATCTGAAGATATGCAGCCATCTCCCAAGCGCCAGCACTCTAGCGCTCCATCTTCTTCCTCCACGCACACATACACCGAAGAGAAACAGTCAGAAACAGTGAGTGCGTACATCTAGTGCCGCCCCTCCTTATTCCCATAACTCTCCACCGTTCCCAAATCAGTGAGTATATATACCTGTGCTCAGTATATATACCTGTGCTCTATCTCCTCTGCCAGTCGAATGACTTCTCCTTCATCCTTCATCCTTCATGTTTCCTTCCTCCCTCTCTGTTCTAGTGCTGCTGCATGGACGCCGGCGCTCGATTCCGGTGACACAGGCCATCTTCATCAGCACCCTTGCGCCCTAAGGTTCCTCTCCATACCACGGGTCCATTCAGAGAAGAAAAAATGTGATCCGTTGATCACACGCGAAGAATTTTATATGTCCGTCCACACTGTTCGTCAAGTTCATTGCATCGATTCGTCGCACTCGGTGAGCCTCTGCGTAATTCCTTTTATACGCGTACTATATCATACCCGTAGTACGCTGTAGACATCTCTTTACATTCTATGATGGAAGTTGGCCGCGCCAATTTCGTCATGTCCATGAACCGGAGGCCATCCGATGGTATTCATATTTTTCTTTAATTTTCATTCGTCATATGACTTCGTACCCCAAAGCTGAAATATCCCCTAGGTCCTTTGTAACCCCGTGGAGGAGTTAGATTACTTGTTTGGTCAATTGGATGTGTGTAGATTTTTATTGTTTGTTGATCGGTGATATTTTTGTTTGTTTGTTAAAATACATTATTTATTATTTGTTTGTTAAAATACGTTATTTATCGTATGCTCATGACATGCCTAGGATTCACTCTTAATTATTCCATAATTCTAGGAGTTAGATGTGATTGACTAGATTTATTGTAAGTACTTATTTTATTTATTTCTTATAGTTTTGTATGGTGTCTCATGTTGTTATTTTCTTTTTTAGATAATGTAGTTCTCTTTTGTGCACGTGTACAAAATTTGGTGAATGATCACCAAGCTTATAATTTCATAGAATTATTCTAAGCTTTGCTTTCTTTATCGAGTCATGGAATATTTCATGTTTTGATTAGTTTCTTTTGTTTAGCATGAATATATCTTAGATATGTTTTATATATTTGTTCTCACCCATGTTACATGTTTATTTTATTGATTTGAAATCATGCCATATCTATGATAGTTCTTCAGGTAATTATTGTGTGTGTTTTCATGTAGTTTCTTTATGTTAGATATCAAATGAAATGCTTTACTATGGGGAACTAGTATATTGTAGTTTGTTGTATAGCTCGTGATTGCCTAGTGGTTCCTCTAATTTTGAAGATGTTTGTTATCCAAGATTGTATGGATAGATGCTTTATGTCATGGCTTGGTCGCTTAGATTTGTATTGCTATGTATGGTTTATGCTTCTAGCATATAACCTTGTTTAATATTTATTATTACCCTAGGTGTTTTGTTTATCTAGGATGATAGTTATGCATGCTTAGTTGATTGCTAGGTTGTGTTAGTACTTACTCAAAGTAGAATGCATGTTTTCGTGGTATGCCTACCATGTGTTACATGATTGCTATTTTATATTGTATGACCAATCATATGGTTAATAATTGCTTGGAAGAAGTACATGTTAGTAGTTTATGATCTCATATATTTTAATGAAGTAGGATTCTTGCTTCAATACTGTGCCATGATATTGTGATTGTATAACTAGATGGCATAGAATGTGTGTGTGTATGTATGCATGTATTAGATCATGCCTAGTTGTCCACTACGCATTTGCAAGTGCAGGTTGTACAACATAGGAATGCATGCCATCTTGTTACTCATTCTAGTATAGTATATTTCTTGATGGCATGATCTAGTTGTTTAAATTGCCTACATGCTTAGTATGATGTGTCCATGTGTTTTGTATGTTATAAACAACAATTGTTGTGTGCTACTATCATGCTTCCATGTCCATGCATGTCAACTAGTCTCATAGAGTTGTGTCCTATTTCCATGCTTTCTATTTATGTTAGTCGATATAAACTAAGTTGGGTGTTGCATTGTAATGTATTGGTACCGTAGTGTGGTATCTTGTGTGATGACCATCCATGTTTACACATCATATTAGTTTATCTTGTTATTGCATTGTTGTATGCCTAGCATTTGATATATTTTCTTTACCTTACTATTGCATTATGATATGCCTAGACATATTTCATGCAAGTAATCTTTCATGTCTTATGATGTTGTGTGTGTTATAGTTGCTTAGTTTAGTTCTTCCTTATAGATGTTTAACTTCGTTACATCTTAGTCTTATGAGTGTTTTAATACTTGTTGATATGACTCATATACTTAGGACGAGTCATATGTCATGTTAGTTGAGTTGTGGTGATATTATAATCGCTAGTGGTTATTGGTATTAGTCATTCTTTAGTAATAAGACCATGTCTCAGTTTATTACCTTCTCTTGATAACTCGTATGTTTGATGCTTGTGTTGTTAGTTTATTTATATTAGTTGACTTGTGTGTGTTGTTGTTACATTGGATCTATATAGTTTAGTATTGCTTTAGGACTGGACATAGATCCAACTTAATTCATGTGTGTTGTATGTTGTTTCATTCCTTAAGTACTATGGTTTGTAATGTTGGTTTGGTTGTCTTAGGGAACATTTTCTTTGAGTTATTATAGTTGATGTATATGCATGTTTGGCTACTGTTGACCATTACAAATATTTAGATTCTATCTAAATATTTATTTGTAGTTAACTCTTACCTTTTCATTCCATGTGGTGATCATTTAGTCAAATGCATAGGATGGTTCCATTTCATATGTGTGGATGCCATTGTGTTTGTTATATACTTGTTTCATGTAGAGTTATCCAAGATGTGTAGGCACTACTACTGGTTAGTAGCATAGTTGATACTAGATCGTTGGTCTTGATCGCCAAGCCTTCCTTAGCCATTTCAACCTAACCCTGTCACTTCATTGAATCATCTCTCTTACATCCCAATCGCGCTACCTCATTTTGGAATCTCCGTCTTGATCGATATCTTGCTATCCATCCGCTCTTAATTTGTTTGGATGTTATTTGGATTTACTATTGCTATGGTATTTATTGTTTGTCTTTTGCTATCGTTACGACGAGTAGGGAGTGGCGATGTTGGACAGGGAGATAACAGGTTACGAAGGACTCAACAACGAAGGCATGCCTCCTTCTTTGATCATACTTATCCTATGATTTACAAAATTGCATTGTGTTTTATGGTTACTATATGCATGCTATTTTAATTCTTGTACCTAGCATGTCGATTGACACATTACCTTGATCTGCTTGTCGCCTATTCACTTGACACCTGAGTAGAATTAAATGCTTAGCCATGCTTATATCATATAGGTCCATTGTTGAATGGTCTTTGGATCATTGACACTTGAAACTTGTTGTTGAGCTCGCTGAGCTAGGCTGGTTGGCCCTTGTTGATCTCCTCTACTCTCTTCTACTCTGGGTGAAACTTACCATCTGAATACCGGCGCGGGAGACAACTGAATCAAGGATTGAAGGAGCGATTAGCTGCCCTTCACAGGTTGAAGGGGGCAATCAGTCGTCCGTGCCGCATTAGGCCTAATAAGTCTTGGATTTGAAGACTGTGATAACAGTACAGCCACATGCTATATGGGCACTGGCTTGGTTAATTAGTTAGTTCACTCTTATTGTCGTCATCGTCGTACCGCAGATGGGATAGCTGCCTTGCGAGGAGTATCCTCGGCACAAAAGGGGGGGGGCAGACTATGAACTGCGGTTACTTCCATGTTGAAACCTAGTGGGCTTGGCACAGTAAGTTTGGCCTAATGAAAGACCTCGTCACAATCTCCCTGCTGGTATACCAAATGGTGTACTACGCTAGCGACGGCTAGTGGCAACAAGTCGGGATTGTGTCATGTGGGTAAAGTGTACAACCTCTGCAGAGTGTAAAACTATTTGAATAGCCGTGTCCACGGTCAAGGGCTACACATGAATCTTTCTTGACGTACAGGACCTGTCTTGCTTATTCCCTCTTTGCCCCTATTCTTGAAACCTATGAAGGACGTGAGTTGATCGAGGATCCTCACTTTGATGAAAGTTATTCTGGAGATAAAACATGTTTTCATCAAAAGGTGCTTTTATTCAACTGCTTTATTTTTGAAACAAAATTAGCTTTTATGCAAATGAGCCATACAACCTTCCTTTGAAGCCACATGTAGCTATTAGGTCCTTCTCCGAGGGAGGCATGTTGAGTATGTAATGTACTCATGGAAATAATTTTGTTGACAACAGAGTTCCATGAAGACGAAGGTGGTGACTACGACTATTATGGCGATCCGTAGGAGTGAGGTCACGTGGACTACATCGATGCCTGTGGCTGAGATGGAGTCTCTACGCATTGTACTTTTCCGCTGTTTTTCTAAATGTAATAAGTTTCATGAGACATTTATCTAGGTATGCCTTGTGGCAAGATATATTAAAATCGTAATACCTTTTATGTATTGTGCAATGATATCATTTCACTGTGTTGCCAACAATGATCCTGGGGTTGACAAATATACATAGGAGGGTGTGGAAGTTAATTCCGGGTTCTCACATCTGCGATCAGTAACTGCTCACCTTAGCTCCTGGTCAATGCGGCTAGGCCGTGAGCCAACGCATTGCATCCTCTCTTCATGTACTGAATCTTGCAAGCATTGAAACCCGCCATGATCCTTTTAATGCCCATGATTAGGCCATAATGAGGAGAGCGTGTCGGAGTTTGTGATTCCAGATCATTGACAATGGTTTGATTGTCCATCTCCAGCATAATCTTACCATTGTAGCGGCTCGCCATGGCCTGTAAACCACTGAGGGCTTCTCGGGCCTCGGCCTCCTCGGCACTTTGGCATCGTGGTAGCTTTTTGCATATCGACAGGAAGACGAAGCCACGGTGATCCCTGACGACACCCCCAACAGTGCTTTCATCGGTTTCACCCAAGAATGCTGCATCAATGTTGACTTTGGCAATGCCCTATGCCGGCGGCGACCAGTGGTCGACATGATTTACTGCTACCTGATCCCCTGCTATCTCTATTGCCCTTTTTCCCTTATCACCAGTCTCCTCAAAACGTCCAGCTGCCGTTTTTAGCTCCTCTTCGTATTTTGTCAGAAATTGCTTTGAGCTAGCAATTGATTCTCTGTCGTAACTTCGCAGGCAGTCTTCTCTTAGATGCCAGCATCTCCAAAGTGTCAGCAGGATCTTTGTTCATCCCTCGTCATTTTCAGTATCCAACAGAGTTTGCAACCAATTATCCCCCGTGTATACAAGCTTATCTTCAGGGGGTAAGTTCCACACATCCCTCATGGCAGCTCTGAGTGCTCTGCTTTTTGTGCACATAACCACTGCATGGTGTTCATCTTCGATTCCATTCCCACAGATACTGCATGTGGCGTCCAATTCAAGTGTTCTCTTCCACTTGTTTTCCTTGGTAGCCGGTGTGTACGTAGCTACTCTCCAGCTGAATATGTGCACTTTTCCTGGGACTTTTGACTTCCAGATGAGATCCCTGAGGCTTCTATCATTTGGCTCGCTAGAGGAGCTAGATGGGTTTTGGAGCATTTGAGGGAGGCTTGTTGCAGCTAGTTTGTAGGCACTCCGTACCGAGAAGACACCGTTCATCTCGTAATGCCAGGCCAAACAGTTATCCATGTCCGACGTTGGGATATTCAGCTTGCATATTTCATCAGCATCAAAGGAAAAAAAAGTTGTCTGATTAACGTTTCATTCCACTCTTTCTTGTCTGGTAGCATGAGTTGGCTAACCCAACGAATCCTCGACCTACGGATGAAGGGGGAAGTTTTTAAACCTTCCCGTTTGGGGATCCATTGGTCTCTCTGGATCTGTATATCCCTTCCATTATCGATCCTCCAAATAATGCCCCTTTTCAGGAGCTCAAGCCTGAACTCAATGGCTCTCCATATGGGAGACGCATCGGCCGCAAACACCGTGTCTAGGAGGTTACCGTTAGGATAGTATTTAGACTTAAGCACCCTTGCACACAAACTGTCCGGGTATTGGATTAATCTCCATCCTTGTTTGGCAAGTAGTGCTTGGTTAAAGAGGTGCATGTCTTTGAAGCCAATTTCTCTTGCTCTTTTAGGCTTGATCATTTGTTCCCATGACATCCAATGCACCTTGCGGTGTCCTTCTTCATCTCCCCACCATAAATGTCTGACCATCCGTTCGTACTTGTCGCAAAAACCTTTGGAGAGCATAAAGACACTCATTACAAAGGTAGGGAGGGCTTGGACAACTGATTTAACGTGGGCATCCTTAGCTGCATAGGACATGAACTTCTTCGACCAATCACTACATCTTTTTCGGAATCTGTCCATTATTGGTTGGAAATTTTCATCTTTCATTTTACCTTCTGGGGTTGGCAGTCCAAGATACTTGCTCTCAAAGGTATCCGACGTCACACCAAGAATGGCTTTAATTTCCTCCCTTGTCGCCAACGGGCAAACTTCACTAAAGAGGAGGGAGCATTTGCTAACGCTTAGCAACTGACCGGTACACTTCTGGAACTTGAGAAGTACTCTTTTGAAAGTCTCTTCTTGTCTTAGTTCGGCCTTGAAGAAAATCAAGCTATCATCTGCGAACAAAAGATTGGATATACCTAGACTGTTTCTCGCAATTTTTTAAGGGGTCAGCTCGTTCTCTGCTAATTCCTTCTTCAGGAGGTGCACTAGGCCATCCGCAACGAACAAAAAGAGATACGGGCTGAGAGGATCTCCTTGCCTCAGCCCCCGAGACGGTGAGAACGGTTCAAGAAGTTCACCATTGCATCTTACCGAGAACCTCACAGATCAGACACATTGCATTAACCACTCGATCCACTTGTCACAGAAACCAAACTATCTTAGCACTCCCTCTAGAAACCCCCAATCCACTCTGTCATAGGCTTTGGAGAGATCCAGTTTGTACGCATAATAATTATCTCTTAGGTTCTTGTAGTGTTGGATTTTATGAAAACATTCAAACGCAATGATGGCATTATCCGTGATCAATCTTCCTGGGATGAAAGCACTTTGGGTTTCCAATATGATTTCATTGAGCATGGGCCGCATCCTGTTTACAAGACACTTGGAGACCACTTTGTAGATCACGTTACATAGGCTTATCGGTCTGTAATCCTTGAGGGATTGCTGATCATTTCCTTTGGGGATGAGCACAATCACCGTGTCATTTATTCCTTTTGGGAGAACTCCGTTGTCAAAAAACTCCAATACTCCTTTCACCATATCCTCTTTAAGTACATCCCAATTCCTTTGAAAGAATCGAGCAGGTAAACCGTCCGGTCCCGGGGCTTTAAGTGGGCCAATCTGGAACAAAGCATCGCCGATTTCTGTGCTGGTGAAGGGTTATGTTAATTGTTTGTTCATGTTGCTGCTGACTCGTTCTACCACAAGGTTCAGGACATCCGTTGGGTCGATCTCGTTCTTTGCTTCATACAAATCCTTGGAAAAAAAGCCGTCGTCATCTCCTGTACTTTTTTGGCGTCCTCCACCCATGCGCCATTTCCGTCTTTCAGTTTCACTATGGTGTTTTTCTTCCTCCTCCACATCGCCCGCTGTTGGAACCACTTTGTGTTCTTGTCTCCCTCTCTTATATAGGTGGCCCTAGACCTTTGCCTCCACATCAGTTCTTCTCTCAACAGCAGCTCATCTAACTCTGCAGACAGTTTAATTTCCTCTCTTCTTGTATGATCTATAGGTGGCAAATTCCATATGCTGCTCAACTTTTTCCGGATCTCTGCTGTTTTCCTAGTCATAGAGCCAAAGTCCCGCTCGGCCTAGCTTTTTAGTGCTTTCTAAATGTGCTGAATTTTATTGCCTAACTCCCGCAAGTTTGCAGCCGGCCCAACTGAATGCCAAGTGTTTTCTATGGTGTTCTTCAATGTACCCGCTCTCTCCCACATCTGTTCATATCTAAAGATACTTTTTCTTTTTCCATCGACTGGCCTCCATTCTCTCTTGTTGCCCACTCGGAGAAGGATGGGGAGGTGGTCTGATCTTGACGAACATATGTGTTCTACCGAAGCGTTTTTGAAGTACTCCGCCCACTCCGGTGTTGCAACAAACCTATCCAACCAAGCTCGCACATTTCTCGCCCCCCTTGCTTGTTATTGTAGGTCCACCCAGGTCCTCTAAAGCCGAGATCAAAGAGGTTGCAGTCCGATAGAAATTGGCAAAAATTCTCCATATTTCTCTAGGATCTTTTGAAAATAGAGTAGTGCTCTTCCTGCCACATAGTTTCGTTAAAGTCCCGCACCATCATCCATAGGAGGTTACTTGTATCCTTTATTCTTCTTAGCATGGTCCACATATGGTGCCGCTCATGTGCTTTTGGTTCGCCATACACAAAAGTGCCCCTCCACTGAAGACCATTGGGGTTTAAACGGATTAACACATTGATATATCTCGCCCCTGCGGCAATCTTTTTTATTTCAACACTCTCATCATAAAAGAGGGCAATGTCGGCACCTTTTCCAATGACGGGTTGCGTGATACAATGATGGAGTCCGAGCCTCCACTTGAGGTTCCTAACATACTTATTATTCTGCCGCGTTTCAGTGAGGAAGACGAGCTTGGGCTTGTATGTGTGCATGAGGCACACTAGTTCTTGAACTGTGTGAGGCTGCCCGAGACCTCGACAATTCCATGCAAGTACCGTCATGGCTCCTGCTGAGCGCCGCCATTAGCGCCCACCAGTTTGCCGTGAGCCCCTTACCTGGTCGCTTCTTTTTTTCCTCTATTCCATCCTTCTCTACCTCCTTCTGCCCAGCGCCACAACTCTTTTTCTTCCGTTCTTGACCCTCCTCTATGCCTGAATCTGCACTTCCCTCGATTATCCCCATCTCTCGCTCTCCTCTTTTCCCCAATACCATGGCGGTCTGCAAGGCATTCTTTTTTACCCCCTTGTCTGGCTTCGTGCCACTCTTCTTCAGATGTTCACCTACAAACGCAGCCATCCCAGCAGCCGCATCGCCCTCCATGTTAGTGAAGAGGGGTACAGGTCCAAACCCAGGCGGGAACTCCGGCTCATCAGCACCACCAGCGGCAGCAACCTGAATTGCTTCCGGAGTGGCATATTCAGTCCCCGCCTGCACCACCAGCGATTCCTCTGCAGCACCGGTGTTCAGCAGTTCAGTCACAGGGGCCTTCAAACTTTCTATATGTGCATCATGTCCATCAACTGCATCGGTCATCTCATTGTTGTGCTTGACCCCCTGCATGGATTCACTGCCGTTAGGTAGTGCCATGGTCTGGGTTGCTTGGCCCATCACTGTCTTCATAGTGCAATCTCTTGTGTTCGGTGCTTGGATAGTTGCCACTTGGGGCCCCTGTTTCTTCGCAGGGTCACCATCTTCAGACACCTTCAGAGCGCTGACAGCCGCAATTGCGGCCTGGACCTTAGGGTTCGCTAGAATCTCCTCTGGTAGTATCTCATGATTGGTCTTGGCCTAGTTGCGGCAGCCCACATGTTGCCCCTCCTTCCCAAAGCCGAGGAGCCGACGTGCACTGTTAGCTACTAGAGAGACATAGTCCCCCTACTGTTGCTCTTTTTAAACGGGGAGACGCGCATTGTTGCCGTGTACCTCATCTCTTGGAGGTCCACCGGCAACTTACAATCGCGTTGGCCATGCCCGAGGAAACCACAAAACCCACAGAACCTAGGTACTCTCTCATACTTCACTTCTAAGAAGAACAACTTCCGTGATACAAACATCTTAAGAAAAAGTATAACCAAGTTCACCGAGAGCGAAACAAAACTCAATCTCCAGCATGAGATGAAGGTGTTGCCGACATCACTCCGTCACCGAAACCAGCGAGACTTATTATCATGCGGTCATAAGTTGGTGTGCTAAGGTCCGGCTAGACCAACGCCCTAGAGAAGAAGTCGTCATCATAAAAGCCTTGTGAAGAGCCCCACTGCTGCCCGTACCACTGCCAAAAGAGCGGGGCGAAGGAGAACATTACCTTAATATCAACACGAATACACACAAAAGACTTGCCCGAATCCAAAGGACATGAGATGACATAGACACCTCCTCCTAGATCAAACAATGGCCGAGAGAATGACTGCCCTAGTGAGATACCTGGGAGGAATTTATTCGGCATTGTCATCGCCATCGTCGAAGCCAGAACCATGGACAAGCAAATACCTAACTAAGACACTGGACTACTGAACACACCCGAAAACAATGTCCAAAGATCCCTTCCCTCCCGTCAGCGCCAGAGTAGCGGGTGGAGGTGAAGGATTCCCTATGACACGTAACCAAGATGCATGTTCCTTGGTATGGTGAGTATTGTTGGGGAACACAATAATTTCAAAAATTTCCTATGCACACGCAAGATCTATCATGGTGATGCATAGCAACGAAAGGGGAAGAGTGTTGTCCACGTAGCCTCGTAGACCGTAAGCGGAAGCGTTATGACAATGCGGTTGATGTAGTCGTACGTCTTCACGATCCGACCGATCCTAGTACCGAAAGTACGACACCTCCGTGATCTACACATGTTCGGCTCGGTTCCCACGAACTCTCAATCTAGCTAAGTGTCGAGGGAGAGCTTCGTCAGCACGACGGCGTGATGACAATGATGATGAAGCTACTGGCGCAGGGCTTCGCCTAAGCACTACGACGATATGACCGAGGTGGATTATGGTGGAGGGGGGCACCGCACATGGCTAAGAGATCAATGATCAACTTGGGTGTTCTAGGGTGCCCCCTGGCCCTAAAGGAGCAAGGGGGGAGGCCGGCCGGCCCTTGGGGCGCGCCAAGGAGGGGAGGAGTCCTCCTCCTAGTAGGAGTAGGACTCCCCCTTTCCTAGTCCAACTAGGAGGAGGAAGGGGGAAGGAAGGAGAGGAAGAGAGGGAGGGAAAGAGGGGGCGCCGCCCCCTCCTTGTCCAATTCGGAATCCTCAAGGGGGGGCAGACCTAAGTGTTGGGGAGCGTAGTAATTTCAAAAAAAATCCTACACACACGTAGGATCGTGGTGATGCATAGCAACGAGAGGGGAGAGTGTTGTCTACGTACCCTCGTAGATCGTAAGCGGAAGCGTTTATCAACGCGGTTGATGTAGTCGTACACCTTCATGATCCACCCCGATCAAGTACCAAACGTACGGCACCTCCGTGTTCAGCACATGTTCAGATCGATGACGTCCTCACCTTCTCGATCCAGCAAGGGGGGCGAAGTAGTAGATGAGTTCCGGCAGCACGACGGCGTGGTGACGGTGTTGGTGAAGAACAATCTCTGCAGGGCTTCGCCTAAGCACTACGAAAACTATGACGGAGGATAAACTAGAGGGGACGGGGTAGCCGGCACACGGCTTGGTGTTTCTTGATGTCTCTTGGGTGCTAGCCCTACCCCTCTATTTATATGTTGAGCCTTGGGGTCAAAACTTGGAGTAAAAGCCTCCACAAAGTCGGTTTCACTTGAAAGGCAAGAGTCCTTCTCGGACTCCAGGGCCAGACGCCAGGGTTCCCAGCGTCTGGCCCCTGGACTCCACAAAACTTCCTTTTACGCTTTCCAAAAACCTTGTGAGCTTTCCCCTTTGGCCCAAATAAAGTGTTCTCGTACCCAAACATTTCGGCAAACATCCGGAACCCCTTCCGGAGACCAAACACTATTATCCCATATATAAAACTTTATCTCCGGACCATTCCGGAGTTCCTCATCATCTTCATGATCTTATCCGGAACTCCGAATCAACATTCAGTTACCAACATACATAACTCATAAATACTATATCGTCAACGAACGTTAAGCGTGCAGACCCTACGGGTTCGAGAACTATGTAGACATGACCGAGACACTTCTCTGGTCAATAACCAATAGCGGAACCTGGATGCCCATATTGGCTCCTACATATTCTACGTAGATCTTTATCGGTCGAACCGCATAACAACATACGTTGTTCCCTTTGTCATCGGTATGTTACTTGCCCGAGATTCGATCGTCGGTATCTCAATACCTAGTTCAATCTCGTTACCGGCAAGTCTCTTTACTCATTCCGTAATACATCATCCCGCAACTAACTCATTAGTTACAATGCTTGCAAGGCTTATAGTGATGTGCATTACTGAGTGGGCCCAGAGATACCTCTCCGACGATCGGAGTGACAAATCCTAATCTCAAAATACGCCAACTCAACAAGTACCTTCGGAGACACCTGTAGAGCACCTTTATAATCACCCGGTTACGTTGTGACATTTGGTAGCACACAAAGTGTTCCTCCGGTAAACAGGAGTTGCATAATCTCATAGTCATAGGAACATGTATAAGTCATGAAGAAAGCAATAGAAACATACTAAACGATCAAGTGCTAAGCTAACGGAATGGGTCAAGTCAATCACATCATTCTCCTAATGATGTGATCCCGTTAATAAAATGAAAACTCGTGTCTATGGTTAGGAAACTTAACCATCTTTGATTAACGAGCTAGTCAAGTAGAGGCACACTAGTGACACCATGTTTGTCTATGTATGGACACATGTATTATGTTTCTGGTTAATACAATTCTAGCATGAATAATAAACATTTATCATGAAATAAGGAAATAAATAATAACTTTATTATTGCCTCTAGGGCATATTTCCTTCAGTCTCCCACTTGCACTAGAGTCAATAATCTAGTTCACATCACCATGTGATTTAACACCAATAGTTCACATCACCATGTGATTAACACCCATAGTTCACATATTCATGTGACAAACACCCAAAGGGTTTACTAGAGTCAATAATCTAGTTGACATCGCTATGTGATTAACACCCAAAGAGTACTAAGGTGTGATCATGTTTTGCTTGTGAGAGAAGTTTAGTCTACGGGTCTGCCACATTCAGATCCGTATGTATTTTGCAAATTTCTATGTCAACAATGCTTTGCACGTAGCTACTCTAGCTAATTGTTTCCACTTTCGTAATGTATCCAGATTGAGACTTAGAGTCATCTGGATTAGTGTCAAAACTTGCATCGATGTAACCCTTTACGATGAACCTTTTGTCACCTCCATAATTGAGAAACATATCCTTATTCCACTAAGGATAATTTTTGACCAATGTCCAGTGATCTACTCCTAGATCACTATTGTACTCCCTTGCCAAACTCAGGGCAGGGTATACAATAGGTCTGGTACACAGCATGGCATACTTTATAGAACCTATGGCTGAGGCATAGGGAATGACTTTCATTCTCTCTCTATCTTCTGCCGTGGTCGAGTTTTGAGTCTTACTCAACTTCACACCTTGCAACACAGGCAAGAACTCCTTCTTTGACTGTTCCATTTTGAACTACTTCAAAATCTTGTCAAGGTATGTACTCATTGAAAAAACTTATCAAGCGTCTTGCTCTATCTCTATAGATCTTGATGCTCAATATGTAAGTAGCTTCAGCGAGGTCTTTCTTTGAATTTTTTTATTCAAGTATCCTTTTATGCTATCCAGAAATTCTATATCATTTCCAATTAGCAATATGTCATCCACATATAATACCAGAAATGCTACAGAGCTCCCACTCACTTTCTTGTAAATACAGGCTTCACCGCAAATCTGTATAAAACTATATGCTTTGATCAACTCATCAAAGCGCATATTCCAACTCCGAGATGCTTGCACCAGTCCATAGATGGATCGCTGGAGCTTGCATATTTTGTTAGCACCCTTTGGATCGTTAAAACCTTCTGGTTGCATCATATACAACTCTTCTTCCAGAAATCCATTCAGGAATGCAGTTTTGATATCCATTTGCCAGATTTCATCAAATGTGGCAATTGCTAACATGATTCAGACAGACTTAAGCATCCCTACGAGTGAGAAAATCTCATTGTAGTCAACACTTTGAACTTGTCGAAAACATTTTTGCGACAATTCGAGCTTTGTAGATAGTAACGCTACTATCAGTGTCCGTCTTCCTCTTGAAGATCCATTTATTCTCAATGGCTTGCCGATCATTGGGAAAGTCAACCAAAGTCCATACTTTGTTCTCATACATGGATCCCATCTTAGATTTCATGGCCTTAAACCATTTTACGGAATCTGGGCTCATCATCGCTTCCTCATAGTTCGTAGGTTCATCATGGTCAATTAACATGACCTCCAGAACAGGATTACCGTACCACTCTGGTGCGGATCTCACTCTGGTTGACCTACGAGGTTCAGTAGTAATTTGATATGTAAGTTACATGATCATCATCATTAGCTTCCTCACTAATTGGTGTATGAGTCACAGAAACAGATTTCTGTGATGAACTACTTTCCAATAAGGGAGCAGGTACAGTTACCTAATCAAGTTCTACTTTCCTCCCACTCACTTCTTTCAAGAGAAACTCCTTCTCTAGAAATGATCCATTCTCAGCAACAAAAAATTTGCCTTCGGATCTGTGATAGAAGGTGTACCCAATAGTTACTTTTGGGTATCCTATGAAGACGCACTTCTCTGACTTGGGTTTGAGCTTATCAAGATGAAACTTTTTCACATAAGCATTGCAACCCCAAACTTTAAGAAACGATTGCTTAGGTTTCTTGCTAAACCACAGTTCATACGGTGTCGTCTCAACGGATTTAGATGGTGCCCTTTTTAATGTGAATGCAGCTGTCTCTAATGCATAACCCCAAAACGATAGTGGTAAATCGGTAAGAGACATCATAGATTGCACTATATCAAATAAAGTACGGTTATGACGTTCGGACACACCATTACGCTGTGGTGTTCCAGGTGGCATGAGTTTGTGAAACTATTCCACATTGTTTTAATTGAAGACCAAACTCGTAACTCAAATATTCGCCTCTGCGATCAGATCGTAGAAACTTTATTTTCTTGTTACGATGATTTTCCACTTTACTCTGAAATTCTTTGAACTTTTCAAATGTTTCAGACTTATGTTTCTTCAAGTAGATATCCCCATATCTGCTCAAATCATCTGTGAATGTCAGAAAATAACAATACCCGCCGCAAGCCTCAACACTCATCGGACCTCATACATCAGTATGTATTATATCCAATAAGTCAGTTGCTCGATCCATTGTTCTGGAGAAGGGAGTCTTAGTCATCTTTGCCCATGAGGCATGGTTCGCAAGCATCAACTAATTCATAATCAAGTGATTCCAAAAGCCCATCAGCATGGATTTTCTTCATGCGCTTTACACCAATATGACCTAAACGGCAGTGCCACAAATAAGTTGCACTATCATTATTAACTTTGCATCTTTTGGCTTCAATATTATGAATATGTGTATCACTACGATCGAGATCCAACATACTATTTTCATTGGGTGTATGACCATTGAAGGTTTTTTTCTCAAATACGCATAGCATGCGTATCTTTCATTAATGGGGAAGAATAGGGTACAAGAAACCCTCCATGGAGGGTGTTACACACCCAGTCCACCGTTTACATATGTCTACATTTCGCTAGGCTCCCACCTATGTATCTGCCCGAAGAAGTCTCCTAACTCCGCTTTTAGGAGGCCCGCCGTCCTCCAAGCCTTGCCCTCACTACAGACCCGTGCTAGTAGTCTACCCAGGGATGGTGTTTCACCATTGAAAGCACAAGTGCTCCCTAGGTGGTTT
Organism: Triticum urartu; assembly: GCF_003073215.2. Taxonomy (NCBI): domain Eukaryota; kingdom Viridiplantae; phylum Streptophyta; class Magnoliopsida; order Poales; family Poaceae; genus Triticum; species Triticum urartu. The sequence continues at coordinate 169,253,316 of NC_053028.1, read as the reverse complement.
TGATAATTGATGACAACATATCTCTTGTTGGACTAACATTTCGATCTAGCATGTTTCAGATAAGTTCAACAATGGAGTGGCATGGACTAAAGGTTGTGGGAACTCCTTCAAGATGCTAAGGACAAAGGATTGGCTAAAGCTTCAAGCTCAAGACTCCTCATTTTACATTTTAGTGATCCAAGATCACATTGAGTCTTTAGGAAAAGCCAATACTATCAAGGAGGGATGAGGTGTTGCTTAATGAGCCTCTTGCTTCATGTGCTTAGTGATATGCTCCAAAACCCTCGGCTACTTTCCCACTTCCACATATGACCTAAACCCTAAGCCAAACTCGGTCCTACCGATTCTTCCTATCCGGCGCCACCGAGTTTCACTTGTCATAAGCCACTGCCAAACCCTAATCAATTCGGTCTCACCGATGGGATCTCGGTCTCACCGAGATGGGCTTGCAAACTCTCTGTTACCCATTGCAATATTCTCGGTCCCATCGAGATATGCAATCGGTTCCACCGAGTTTGCTTGGCCAAATCTCAGTTTCACTTATTACCCAAATCGGTCCCACCGATTTGAGTAATCGGTCAAACCGAGTTTTGGATTTACCCTAACCCTAGCACATCGGTCCCACCGAGTTGATCCAGTCGGCCCCACCGAAATCTCTAACGGTCACTAGGTTTACCTTTTCGGTCCGACCGAGTTTGTTGATTCGGTCCCACCGAGATTGGAAAACTGTGTGTAACGGTTGGATTTCGTGTGGAGGCTATATATACCCCTCCACCTCCTCTTCATTCGATGAGAGAGCCATCAGAACGCATACACCATTCCAACTCATATGTTCTGAGAGAGAACCACCTACTCATGTGTTGAGACCAAGATATTCCATTCCTACCATATGAATCTTGATCTCTAGCCTTCCCCAAGTTGCTTTCCACTCAAATCTTCTTTCCACAAAATCCAAATCCTATGAGAGAGAGTTGAGTGTTGGGGAGACTATCATTTGAAGCACAAGAGCAAGGAGTTCATTACCTACACACCATTTGTTACTTCTTGGAGAGTGGTGTCTCCTAGATTGGCTAGGTGTCACTTGGGAGCCTCCGACAAGATTGTGGAGTTGAACCAAGGAGTTTGTAAGGGCAAGGAGATCGCCTACTTCGTGAAGATCTACCGCTAGTGAGGCAAGTCCTGTGTGGGCGATGGCCATGGTGGGATAGACAAGGTTGCTTCTTCGTGGACCCTTTGTGGGTGGTTGCTTCTTCGTGGACCCTTTGTGGGTGGAGCCCTGTGTGGACTCGCGCAACCGTTACCCTTTGTGGGTGGAGCCCTCCGTGGACTCTCGCAACCGTTACCCTTTGTGGGTTGAAGTCTCCATCAACGTGGATGTAGGATAGCACCACCTATCCGAACCACGGGAAAAACATCCGTGTCTCCAATTGCGTTTGATTTCTCCAAACCCTTCCCTTTACATTCTTGCAAGTTGCATGCTTTACATTCCGCTGCTCATATACTCTTTGCATGCTTGCTTGATATGTATTGTGTGTGTTGAAATTGTGCCTAAACTCCACTTAAACCGAAAAAGCTTAAAAATTGCAACTTTAGCATTAAGTGTCTAATCACCCCCCTCTAGACACATCTACTTCTAGATCCTACAACCATCAAACACGATCCCGTTGCGATGCTTCCGCAATTCCCATAAGGCAAGTATGATGATGGCCCTCACATCCTTTTCATTGGTGCCTTGTATCCGCTTGTTGAGGATCCACTCCGGTAGGGTGTCTTGTGGAGTCGGCGCCCATTGCGGCATCCCCAAAGCGTGGCAGATCTCCACCCAGAAAGTCCTTGCAAAAATGCACTGTAGCATAATGTGGTTCATTGTCTCATCACCCTGGCTACAAAGTGGGCATGATTGTTGGTGTGGCAGCCCCGTCCTTGCCAAGCGGTCCGAGGTCCAGCACCTGTTGCGTATTGCGAGCCATGTGAAAGCGGCACTGCAGAGGGGCCTGACACTTCCATGTTGCCTCTGTGGTTGGGACTAACTCTCTTCCCATGAACTTTGTGGCATATGCCGACCGAGCGGAATAGTGGCCATCCCGCTCCCATGCCCATCTGATGGTGTCCGGGATCCCTTCTTGGAGCTGCACGTCGTGAACCCGAGGTCACAAGCTTATGAATTCCATGAGTGCTGGTGCGTCAATGTCTGGGCCAATGGAAGCTGCCCACGTCCCATTTTGTAGTGCATCCTTGACCAGGAGTTGCTTGCGAATTCGCCGCGGTATCCTTGCATGGATCCTGGGTGCAATCTCTTCCATCCAAAACCCATCCATCCATCTATCTTCCCAAAATAGAGCGCGTGCTCCGTCCCCCAGCACCGTTCGCGTGGCCGTGTTGCACAGCTAGATGGATGCCATCGGTACTGCAATCGTGAACTCACTCCAGGGCCTTGTATCATCCACACGCGCCAGCCATGGCCAGCGAGCCTGCATTGCTACGTTCATCCAAGCGACGTCCGGGATCCCGAGGCCTCCAGCCCATTTGGGTGTGCACACTGTGTTCCAGGCCACCGCACAATTTCCTCCGTTCGCCTCGGCCTTGCCACACTAGAGAAAGCCACGCATGATCTTGTTGATCGCTGAGACTGTCTTTGCCGGTAATTCCAGTGCCAACATTGCATGCACTAGCATCGCTGAGAGGACCGATTTGATTAGGATCAGTCTGATGCTCTTCGGTAGGGTCGCGGCACGCCAAGTAGGTAGGCAAGCAGCGATGTGGTCCACCAGGCCTTGTAGCTGCACAGTCGATTGCTTCCGATGGTAAGCGGTAGTCCGAGATATCTCATTGGGAAGCCACCCAACGAGCAGCCTAATGCACTTGTAACCTCAACCATTTGCTCTTGTGTGCACCTAATTGGAAGAGCGGTGCTCTTTGTAAGGTTTGTATGGAATCCTGAAGCTGTGGCAAACATGCCTAGTATCGTTGTGCACGTGGTGAGGTCCGTCGGGTGTGGTTTGAGGAAGATGATCACGTCATCCGCGAAGATTGACAGGCGATTCTTGAGTCCATTTGCCGCCAAGGGTGCCAGGAGACCTGATTCAGATGCTGCATGGAACAACCGCTGTAGTGGCTCCATAATTAAGATGAACAACATCGGCGAGAGCGGGTTCCCTTGCTGTAGGCCACATTGGTTGTAGATTGGTTTGCCTGGCACCCCATTGAGCATGATCCTTGTCGAAGACATTGTAAGTAATCCACAGATCCATCCAATCCATCGTGTGCTGAACCCCATGATGTGTAGCACCTCGATGAGGAAAGGCCATTGGACGGAGTCGAAGGCTTTGGATATATCAGGTTTCAGGAGCACCGTGGGGTTTCTTAGGGCATGTAGGCGTCGTACCGTGCCTTGCACAAGCATAAAATTGTCATGCAGGTTTCTTCCTTTCGCAAAAGCACTTTGGTGCTTCCCCACAAGGTATGGTAGGTCTCCGGTGAGTCTTGTGGCCAATACCTTGTCGAAGAGCTTGATTACTCCATGCACTAGGCTTACTGGCCGATAGTCTCGTAATTCTTCTGCGCCATCTATCTTGGGCAGTAGAGAAATTAGCGCTTTGTTAACCGCGTGCATGCCTCGCATATCTCCATGATAGAACGCGTCCAGCACCCGCATTAGGTACGCCTTGATGATGTTCCAGCAACAGGCATAGGAACGGTTTGTGAACCTGTCCGGCCCCGGCGCCTTGTCCGGTGGCAAGGCCTTGACCACCTTCTCAACTTCTTCCTCGGTGAATGGTAGTTCTAGGTGTGCTAGGTCTCGCCTTGGCAATCCCAGTGCTTCCAGGCATAGAGATGCTTCTCTAGTTGGGGCGGAGCCTAGTAGCCGGTCGTAGAAGCCATCCACTACAGCAACAATTTGATCATGCCCTGTTATCATTAACCTGTCCTTCTTGATGGAGGTGATCATGTTCCGGCGTTGCCGGTGTCTTGCGTGCCAATGAAAAAAATGCGGTGTTGGCATCTCCCTCCTTTAGCTGAAGCAGCCGGGACCGTTGCCTTGCTATGGTCCTCTCCAAGGAGCATAGCCCTAGAAGCTTTCGTTTGAGGGTTTTCCGGAGTTGCAATTCTGCTGCCGTGAGGGCTCTGCCGTCCGATGCTTGGTCAAGCCTATATATGAGCTCCATGGCCATGAGAATCTGCATCTTTATATTACCTATCCACTTTGCGCTCCAGCCCTGTAAACGTTTGGCCATGGCACATAGCTTCTTTTCGAGCACGATGAAAGGATTCCCAGTAGATGGGATCGAGTGCCACGCCGTAAGGACGGTCTCCGTGAACCCCTCCGCGCGTGGCCAAAATGCCGCAAACCTAAAGCGGTGACCCATTGGCATGTCCGCGTGGAGGTCAACGAGCATTGGGCAATGATCTGAGATGGATGTGCCCATTGCAGAGAGGAAACAGGATGGGTGAAGGTCGTCCCAGCAGTTGGTGGTGAACACGTGATCTATCTTCTCCAGGGTGGCGTGTTGTCGCTCGTTCGACCAAGTATATTTTTGGCCGCTAAGATAAAGCTCCTTGAGTTCCAACCTATTCAAAGTAGACCGGAAGCGGCCTATCATCCGCCTATATATTGCAACATTATTCTTGTCGCGCTCACTCGCCAGGAGGTTGAAGTCTCCCGCAAGCATCCACGGTCCAGCATGTAGGTCCCTTATCTCCACAAGTTCGTCCAGGGAATACCACCTTCTCGTGATCTAACTATGGGCCATAAACACATGTAAGACACCACGCTTGCGCTTCACCAGCATTGACCAGCGTTGTAAGTGTGTTTTGTGTTGTATGTGGGTTGGACAGTGAGACAAGCATTGCATCCCACACGATGGCAATGCCCCCTCGGGTGTCGTCCGCCGGCATGTAGTAAAAGTTCTCAAATCTATTACCAAGGCAATGCCGAACAATATCCACCGTTACAAGCTCAACTTTAGTCTCTTGTAGACATACTACCGCCGGGTTCACCGTTTGTACAACCTGACGTATGGCATTCCTCCGTGCCGGTGAGTTCAACCCGCGTACGTTCCACACCAAGACTTTCAAAGGTTGTGCAGCCATGGGAAGGGCCTACACTCGTCCACGCGCCCCTTGAGACTAGGGGGACACCATCCCCGAGCCCGGCGCCTCCTGCAAGGGCATGACCGACGGCTCCCACCCAAAGAGAGCCAGGATTGCTGCGATGTGCGTGTCCGATAGTGGGTTGGAGAAAAGGTCGATGTATGCTTATAGCACCGTGTCGCCAATTGTTTCTCCCTCATGTGCAAGGCACAATTTGCGCATGATTGCCTACTGCTGCTTGGATGCCACCGAGCCACATTCCGCCCTCTTGGCGATGCGCACACTGCGTCTGGGCGTGGTTGTCACGAGCTATTTCCGTTTTGTGGGTGGTCGTTTGTGCGTGGTCTCCGGTGGTTTGGGGATTAACGGACTGATCGCCCCGGCCACCTGCATGCAGAAATCCACCAGTTTTGCTTCGGGAGTCCTCGTCAAAGGCGCTTCTGGGGACCCCACACTCCCACCATCAGCCGCGCTCTGCACCACGGATCGTGTACGTAGCGGTGACTCAGAGCCATCACCTTGTGAGAGCGAGACCCAGAATGTGTCCTGCCCAGGCCCTACCATTGTGTTCGTACATCAGAGGGCGCATGCATGTATGAACCCCATTCCTCAAGTTGGCTGAATTGCTCCAAGACGCTCTCGTCCAGCATCTGCATGCAATCCGCGTCCGGCCCGTTAGGTGGGGCGATGTGGCCTTCCGCCATTTGCTACATGAGATCCGTCCCATCCTCCTCGGTCTGTGGTGCATTGGATTCGTCCGCGTGTGCAGACCCACGGGAGTTCTCGGCCAATGATCGACCCAGGGAATCTCGCGTCCCATCCTGCTGCTCTGTCTGTCCTGGCCTTGCCCCCATCTGCAACTCTAGCGAGCCAACCAGAACCCTGCATCCTGTCGGGGTTGGCTCCTCTACTTGATCTGCCTGGTCCCGCCATCGAGCAAGTGTGACATATGGTGGTGATTGGACGCATCCACCCTGGCCTTGCTGACCCGTCTCATGGCACGACGCAGCAGAGGACGCCGGTTGGGCAGCTCCAGAATGATCCACCAGGCTGTCCGCATCCCCCGTGATTCGCTGCTCGTCTCGTCTTTCCACGTGTTGGCTCGGGAGTGGGCTCATTGGTCTCATGGCGACCGTGGTCAAGGCCAGCCCGACCGTCCCAGGGCCTGTGGGGCCCTCCTACTGCCGAACCCGATCATCACAGCCACTTTGATGACGCAAGACCCCTTTATTTTGAATCAGCCCAACTGCCACGTTTGTTGCCGAGGCCGATGATGAGGCTCCGGCCACCAGCGGTGAGGCAGAGTCCCCACCTGGGCTCCACCCAGCTTCCCTGGCGCGTCGATGGACGCGATGTTCCCCGCTCGGTCCGTTGCCAGCCAGCCTGGAGGGGGGCCCCAACGGTCCTGGCGGGGTGGCCGGCGGCGAGAGCTCTGGGTCATCATCCTCATCCACTACAGGCTCCGCTAGCTTCACTATCCTGATGTTATACCACAATGCCGACAAGCGCGCCGCTCGTGGCTGATGGCCATGCCGCCTTGTGTTTGGCTCCTCAATGTATAGCCGCAGTTGAGTTGGGAGGCGCTCCGGCCGGTCAGTGCGCAGCCACACCTTGAAGCTAGACATGTCATTCCGGCGCGGAGTGATGTCCACCACACCAACGACCAAGCCGAGCCCCCGGAGCACTGAGTTCGCCGTCCGTCGTGTCCACGCGTGCGCCCGCACGCCCACCCGCGCCAAGGGCACCAAGAACGGGAGCGAGACTCTGGTAGCCTGCGCCTGACGCAACTATGGCCGTAAGGACAGGGAAAATCCAGCCGGGGAGGACAGGGACAGGCCACCTTGGCGAACCATCCTGTCGCGAATACTCCGGGCCCTGCACAGAACGAGGAAATCCTCCGGAAAGAATGGCCGGATCAACATGTCATGCGGGCCAATGTGAAACTCTTCATGCAGCGCCGCCGCAACCGCAGCCAGATGAATGTCCGGCCTGGTGTCGGTGATGGTGACCTCGACCACTAGGGACAACTGTTCTTCCATCCGCCAAAGATCCGCATCTTCTTCCATGTAGCAGCATTCCACCGGTTCCACCGCCGTGGGGCTTGCCCCCGGCACGAGCGTGGGCGCAGGCTCGCGCGCTGCCTCCGGCTCGAAGGGAACCGAGAAGCCAGGCCCCGCGACACTCTCCACCGGTCCAAAGCGCACCACATTGCTCCACGGCCGGACAACCCTGATGGCGCCCGGCGGCGGTGGTCCTGGCGGGGGAGGGAGCATCCATAGGTGCGAGCGTGCCGCCGGACGGCAGCGGCGAGGGGGCAGGGGGACGACAGGGGGAGGGGGCGCCAGCGGTCCACGACCCCGTCCATCCACCGGGGATGAGCTTTGCCTTACCTTGCAGTCTCTGGCAATATGCCCCCAACCATTGCAGCAAACGCACAAGGTCTCATTGGTGCAGTCCCGCGAGATGTGGCGGTCGTCTCTGCAGTTGTAGCAACATCCATGGAGGGCGGCTGGGATGCGAGTCCGCGGTGGCCGACAAGTGGGGAGGGTCGGCGAGAGTCGCCGCCGCATAGCGGGTGGGGGTGGGGGTGAGGCCGGGCTGCGGGGGTGCCGGCTGATTCTAGTCTACCATGCCCCTGCTGGAGCACGCGGAGGAGCAGGAGGCGGGTTCTGGCCCGCCCTGCCTTGGACGATTGGGCCCATCGCCGTGCCGAGAACCCCGAGGACGGCGATGGTGGAGCGGAGGGGTGGCCGTGGGCGCGCAGATGACGGTCCCGACGACGAGGAGGAGGAGGCTGAGAGGGAGACCCACGAAGCCATGACGGGAAGGCGGTGGCCGCCGGCAACGGGATGGCGGCTGGTGGGTGGGAGGTGGCCGCCGGCACCGGAGTGGTGGTTGGCGCGGGTGGTGTCCGCCGGGACCGGGGTGGCCGCCGGCGCTTAGAGGAGGAGGCAAAGGCGCTTAGAGAAAGCTCTCAGAGGCGGAGGTCACAATAGTGGACCTGCTACACTAGTATTAGTTTTTATCTTCTCATCAGGAGTTGCTACAACCTCTCAACCACCTTCTCCTGTGGTTGTGCATGGCTGGTGGAGTGGTACTTGTTCACCAGGAAGGAGATAAATCGGCTCACAAGTTCACTTGCAACTGCAGAGACATGTAAACAGAACAACAATTATTCTTTGACTTTAAATGAATTATTGCAATAAGCATGATCAAATCGTATTCATGCTCAACGCAAATGCCAAATAACATTTATTTAGGTTTAACACTAATCTCGAAAGTACAGGGAGTGTGCGATGATGATCATATCAATCTTGGAACCACTTCCAACACACATCGTCACTTCACCCTTAACTAGTCTCTGTTCATTCTGCAACTCCCGTTTCAAGTTACTACTCTTAACAACTGAACTAGTATCACATACCGAGGGGTTGCTATAAACACTAGTAAAGTACACATCAATAACCTGTATATCAAATATACCCTTGTTCACTTTGCCATCCTTCTTATCCACCAAATATTCAGGGCATTTCCGCTTCCAGTGATCATTTCCTTTGCAGTAGAAGCACTTAGTCTCAGGCTTAGGTCCAGACTTGGGCTTCTTCACTTGAGCAGCAACTTGCTTGCCGTTCTTCTTGAAGTTCCCCTTCTTCCCTTTGCCCTTTTCCTTGAAACTAGTGGTCTTGTCAACCATCAAAACTTGATGCTCTTTCTTGATTTCTACCTTCATCGATTTCATCATCATGAAAAGCTCGGGAATCGTTTTCGTCATCCCTTGCGTACTATAGTTTATCATGAAGTTCTACTAACTTGGTGATGGTGACTAGTGAATTCTGTCAATCACTATTTTATGTGGAAGATTAACTCCCACTTGATTCAAGCGATTGTAGTACCCAGACAATCTGAGCACATGCTCACTGCTTGAGCTATTCTCATCCATCTTTTAGCTATAGAACTTGTTGGAGACTTCATATCTCTCAACTCAGGTATTTGCTTGAAATATTAACTTCAACTCCTGGAACATCTCATATGGTTCATGACATTCAAAACGTCTTTGAAGTCCCAATTCTAAGCCGTTAAGCATGGTGCACTAAACTATCAAGTAGTCATCATATTGAGCTAGCCAAACGTTCATAACGTCTGCATCTGCTCCTGCAATAGGTCTGTCACCTAGCGGTGCATCAAGGACATAATTCTTCTGTGCAGCAATGAGGATAATCCTCAGATCACGGATCTAATCCGCATTATTGCTACTAACATATTTCAACTTAGTTTTCTCTAGGAACATATCAAAAATAAAACAGGGGAGCAACAACGCAAGCTATTGATCTACAACATTATTTGCAAAATACTATCAGGACTAAGTTCATGATAAATTAAAGTTCAATTAAACATATTACATAAGAACTCCCACTTAGATAGACATCCCTCTAGTCATCTAAATGATCACGTGATCCAAGTCAACTAAACCATGTCCGATCATCACATGAGATGGAGTAGTTTTCAATGGTGAACATCATTATGTTGATCATATCTACTATATGATTCACGCTCGACCTTTCGGTCTCCAGTGTTCCGAGGCCATATCTGCATATGTTAGGCTCGTCAAGTTTAACCCAAGTATTCTGCGTGTGCAAAACTGGCTTGTACACGTTGTAGATGAATGTAGAGCTTATCACACCCAATCATCACGTGGTGTCTCGGCACGACGAACTTTGGCAACGGTGCATACTCAGGGAGAACATTTTACCTTGAAATTTAGTGAGAGATTATCTCATAATGCTACCGTCAAACAAAGCAAAATAATATGCATAAAGGATAAACATCACATGCAATCAAAATATGTGACATGATATGGCCATGATCATCTTGCGGCTTTGATCTCTATCTCCAAAGTACCGTCATGATCTCCATCGTCACCGGCATGACACCATGATCTTCATCATCTTGATCTCTATCAATGTGTCATCATATGGTCGTCTTGCCAACTATTGCTCTTGCAACTGTTGCTATCGCATAGCGATAAAGTAAAGCAATTGTATGGCGCTTGCATCTTATGCAATAAAGAGACAACCATAAGGCTCCTGCCAGTATCCGATAACTTCAACAAAACATGATCATCTCATACAACAATTTATATCTCATCACGTCTTGACCATATCACATCACAACATGCCCTGCAAAAACAAGTTAGACGTCCTCTACTTTGTTGTTGCAAGTTTTACGTGGCTGCTACGGGCTGAGCAAGACGTTCTTACCTACGCATCAAAACCACAACGATAGTTTGTCAAGTTAGTGCTGTTTTAACCTTCACAAGGACTGGGCATAGCCACACTCGGTTCAACTAAAGTTGGAGAAACTGACACCCACCAGCTACCTGTGTGCAAAGCACGTCGGTAGAACCAGTATCGCGTAAGCGTACGCGTAATGTCGGTCCGGGCCGCTTCATCCAACAATACCGCCGAACCAAAGTATGACATGCTGGTAAGCAGTATGACTTGTATCGCCCACAACTCACTTGTGTTCTACTCGTGCATATCTCTCCCTAATAATAAAGCACGGATTGAGTCTCCGGGTTCACCGTCGTGGCGATTTTGCGAAACAATCCCTATGTTATTAAGGAATTTACCCGCGGTCCAGAAAATAAGTGAAAAACATTTCGTATTTGACAAAAAAAGAAAAAAACACCCGGAGTCAAGCGACCCCTCCTGTCACCCCCATCTGGATCCGCTGCCGGCCCGCATACTCCGCCGCGATGTCCTCCCCAAACCCCGGCATGCCTACTCTCCGCCTCGCCCTCCTCCCCACGCCATCTGAGTCCTTCGTGCACGGTTCGCCAATGCCGAGGCCCAGGCCGCCGCACTCTGGGCTCATGTCGGCCGGCTCGAGCGCGCGTCACCGATCGTGACGGGCTGCTCAACGCGCTACTCGCTGCCACGGTCAAGGGCCGGGAGGAGGAGGAGGAGGACGCGTGGGAGGCGGTGCAACGTCAGAATCAGTGTGCCTCGGATCCGGCCGAGGGTTATGACGACACGGACGCGGAAGCTCTGGTCGCGGCCGCCCTGCTCTATGCCCAGCTCCTTCCAGATCAGGGATGCATGTCAGAGGTGGAGGATGAGTCACGTCCTACAGGATCAACAGCGGCCAAGATGAGGACAGAATCAGCCTGCTTCCCAACGACCTCATCCTCGGAATGATCCAGTGCCCTCATCCTCATCTTCAATGTTCTCCATGCCACCAGCGAAGAAAAGCTGCAACCAAAGAATTGGCGATCTGCAGGCTACATACAATTGTTTACTACAAACTAGATCTCCTTCAGAGCAATATTCCAACACCATATGCAAAGGTATGATGCATGTGCCTGGAATCAACAATTTATTTTCTTTGAAACCGTCTTCATAATCCATACTGTATTAGAGAGATATGAATTAGGCCATTAATTTCCCTTTATGTCCACAGAAACATACTTTAGAAGTTAGTTTCCATCATTTTGATGATTCAGAGTTGATTTGAGATATAGCGATTGAAGAACAACATATCCAAATTGTAAAGTTTGAAGATGACATGTATGCAGTTCAATGCTCTGTACACAACGACGTGGCACAAAATCAGGACTGCAAGCATCCCAATGCGATAAATAACTTGGTAATTTTCCTTTTACTTTATTTTCATGTTAATCCATTCTAAAAATGATGTTCGATTAAGAGCAAGTGGAATTTTTATGTCAAAACTGAGATATCTGCACAACGGGTCTTTGATGCATATTGTAGGCTGATAAAATCAAAACCTTTTCAATACACTACAGAGTAGCTAGATAATTGTTCTGATAACTGAATAATAAAGAATACAAAATTGTTTCGGTTACTGGATAATACAAAGTATTTTAGTTCTCATGGTAACAGGAAAGTTGTATTTTATTTGAGTTTTCATTTTCATTATATGTTTGGTCAAGATTGAGCTTACTTTTTGTCCATGTTTTGCTGGTATAATGCATCATCAAGCTATAATTTTTATAATATGATATTGTGTAATTCAGTATATGGATAAGGAATATGGTGCATTGTCTCAGAATAGTAAAACACCATCTCTAATCAACTGTAATGGTCTTTGTTTCATTATTTTGCCAAAAATAGGTGCCGAAAGTGGGAGATGGCTCGCAGAAGAAAATTGTTGGTTGTGCTGAACGAATAGCAGACAACGTCATGGTGTAGTGCTGTGGTGCTAGAACCCTAGGACAACACTGGTACGAGGCTATTCCTATTTAACTTTGTTACTTGGATCATATCATTGTCTTCTGTAGTAGTGCACACTAACATATAATTGGGGATTTATTCTAGCTTAAAATTTCTAACTAGGAATGGTTTGCTTCACATTTCAACTGGTAGTACTGCTGCTGTGGCAGTACGTGAACCTGGGAGTGAGCCGACGTTCTACTCCAAGTGGTTCAAGGCGGCGACCCTGTTGTCTACAGCTATATCTACGGCAACCTAGGAGCATATTCACCCACGACCAGTCACCCGACTAAATCATCACCTTCTGCTCCAACAAGTAGTAGTCTTATATTCTTATCCTCTCTAAAATTCCTTCATGTTTGTGTATCTTGTGGTCAGAGAATTCAATTCTTAACACAATTATATGCGTGTATGGTCCATCAGTGAGCTTGTCCAGATTCTGGATCCCAAATAAAAAAGAATTTTTTTTGAATCAAAATAAAACTGCAGCAATCATATATAATATCAATGGTCTTCCCTATGATGTCAATTCTGAATGGCTTCCTGTTGAAAATTGCTTATGTGATTGTTCAGATCTGTAAGGGCACGTTTATTCCATTTTCTATGGGTGCTATGGTGTTAACTGTTAAGTTTCTAAGGATGGCCCTAATCAACAATTTATGAAGTTGTCTTCTCCCTTCATTGATTATGCTTTCTTTTATTTGTCATGGATTACCTGCAAAAACATGTGAAATACAATTCACTATTTGTCGTTATAGTTGGCATGTGATATATTTTCTCAAGTTTATGACTTTTTTTAAGAAATGTTTTGGGTATACATGCATTTTTATCTTTGGTCAATTCAATTATTTTACCCTTTTTCCTGAAACAGATTAATGTTGTACATGGTGACCATGTCACCACAGGTAGTTCTCATATTTATTGTATTTATGTGTTATTTCTTATGAAATTCCATCTTAATGCTTATGTTGCATCTTAACTATGCGATAACAGTCCAATGCACCAAATAGTATGTTGTGATTCTCTTTTGTTAGTACTTCCAAGCCTGCAACAGAAAAAGCCTTGATGTACATTGCGGGCAATCGTGGAGAGCAGATATAGATGTTGTTAGATAACAGTTATTCATGTGATCCTCTTTTGCCATATTTTGCATTCTCATTAAATTCTGTATGTGAGTTGGTAGTGAAAATAGACCAATATTGTTGGGGAATGTAGTAATTTCAAAATTTTCCTATGCACACGCAAGATCATGGTGATGCATAGCAACGAGAGGAGAGAGTGTGATCTACGTACCCTTGTAGATCGACAACGGAAGCGTTTGGTTGATGTAGTCGTACGTCTCCACGGCCCGACCGATCAAGCACCGAAACTACGACACCTCCGAGTTCTAGCACACGTTCAGCTCGATGACGATCCCCGGACTCCGTTCCAGCAAAGTGTCGGGGAAGAGTTCCGTCAGCACGACGGCGTGGTGACGATCTTGATGTACTACCATCGCAGGGCTTCGCCTAAGCACCGCTACAATATTATCGAGGACTATGGTGGAAGGGGGCACCGCACATGGCTAAGAATATGATCACACGGATCAACTTGTGTGTCTAGGGGTGCCCCCTTGCCCCCGTATATAAAGGAGCAAGGGGAGGAGGCCGGCCGGCCCCTATAGGCGCGCCAGGAGGAGTCCTCCTCCTAGTAGGAGTAGGACTCCTACTAGGAGGGAGAAGGAAGTGGGGAGGGAGAGGGAAAGGGGGGCGCCGCCCCCCCTCTCCTAGTCCAATTCGTACCAGGGGGAGGAGGCGCGCGGCCCACCCTGGCTGCCCCTCTCTCTCTCCACTAAGGCCCATAAGGCCCATTACTTCTCCCGGTAGGGTTCTGGTAACCCTCCGGCTCTCCGGTTTTTTCCGAAATCACCCGGAACACTTCCGGTGTCCGAATATAGCCGTCCAATATATCAATCTTTATGTCTCGACCATTTCGAGACTCCTCGTAATGTCCGTGATCACATCCGGGACTCCGAACTAACTTCGGTACATCAAAACTCATAAACTCATAATATAATTGTCATCGAAACCTTAAGCGTGCGGACCCTACGGGTTCGAGAACAATGTAGACATGACCGAGACACGTCTCCGGTCAATAACCAATAGCGGAACCTGGATGCTCATATTGGCTCCTACATATTCTACGAAGATCTTTATCGGTCAGACCGCATAACAACATACGTTGTTCCCTTTGTCATCGGTATGTTACTTGCCCGAGATTCGATCGTTGGTATCTCAATACCTAGTTCAATCTCGTTAACGGCAAGTCTCTTTACTCGTTTCGTAATGCATCATCTCGCAACTAACTCATTAGTTGCAATGCTTGCAAGGCTTATGTGATGTGCATTACCGAGAGGGCCCAGAGATACCTCTCCGACAATCGGAGTGACAAATCCTAATCTCGAAATACGCCAACCCAACATGTACCTTCGGAGACACTTGTAGAGTTCCTTTATAATCACTCAGTTACGTTGTGACGTTTGGCAGCACACAAAGTGTTCCTCCGGCAAACGGGAGTTGCATAATCTCATAGTCATAGGAACATGTATAAGTCATGAAGAAAGCAATAGCAACATACTAAACGATCGGGTGCTAAGCTAATGGAATGGGTCATGTCAATCACATCATTCTCCTAATGATGTGATCCCGTTAATCAAATAACAACTCTTTTGTTTATGGTTAGGAAACATAACCATCTTCGATTAACGAGCTAGTCAAGTAGAGGCATACTAGTGACACTCTGTTTGTCTATGTATTCACACATGTATTATGTTTCCGGTTAATACAATTCTAGCATGAATAATAAACATTTATCATGATATAAGGAAATAAATAATAACTTTATTATTGCCTCTAGGGCATGTTTCCTTCAGTCTCCCACTTGCACTAGAGTCAATAATCTAGTTCACATCGCCATGTGATTCAACACTAAGAGTTCACATCACCATGTGATTAACACCCATAGTTCACATCGTCATGTGACCTATACCCAAAGGGTTTACTAGAGTCAATAATCTAGTTCACATCATTTATGTGATTAACACCCAAAGAGTACTAAGGTGTGATCATGTTTTGCTTGTGAGATAATTTTAGTCAACGGGTCTGTCACATACAGATCCGTAAGTATTTTGCGAATTCTATGTCTACAATGCTCTGTACGGAGCTACTCTAGCTAATTGCTCCCACTTTCAATATGTATCTAGATCGAGACTTAGAGTCATCCAGATCTGTGTCAAAACTTGCATCGACGTAACTTTTTACGATGAACCTTTTGTCACCTCCATAATCGAGAAATATTTCCTTATTCCACTAAGGATAATTTTGACCAATGTCCAGTGATCTACTCTTAGATCACTATTGTACTCCCTTGCTTAACACAGTGTAGGGTATACAATAGATCTGGTACACATCATGGCATACTTTATAGAACCTGTGGCTGAGGCATAGGGAATGACTTTCATTCTCTTTCTATCTTCTGCCGTGGTCAGGTTTTGAGTCTTACTCAATTTCATACCTTGTAACACAGCCAAGAACTCTTCCTTTGACTGTTCCATTTTTGAACTACTTCAAAATATTGTCAAGGTATGTACTCATTGAAAAAACTTATCAAGCGTCTTGATCTATCTCTATAGATTTTGATACTTAATATGTAAGCAGCTTCACCGAGGTCTTTCTTTGAAAAAACTTCTTTAAAAACACTCCTCTATGCTTTGCAGAATAATTCTACATTATTTCCGATCAACAATATGTCATTCACATATACTTATCAGAAATGTTGTAGTGCTCCCACTCACTTTCTTGGAAATACAGGCTTCACCGCAAGTCTGTATAAAACTATATGCTTTGATCATACTATCAAAGCGTTTATTCCAACTCCGAGAGGCTTGCACCAGTCCATAAATGGATCGCTGGAGCTTGCACACTTTGTTAGCTCCTTTTGGATCGACAAAACCTTCCGTCTGCATCATATACAACTCTTCTTCCAGAAATCCATTCAGGAATGCAGTTTTTGACATCCATTTGCTGGATTTCATAAAATGCGGCAATTGCTAACATGATTCGGACAGACTTAAGCATAGATACGAGTGAGAAACTCTCATCATAGTCAACACCTTGAACTTGTCGAAAACCTTTTTGCGACAATTCTAGCTTTGTAGATAGTAACACTACTATCAGCGTCCGTCTTCCTCTTGAAGATCCATTTAATCTCAATGGCTCGCTGATCATTTGGCAAGTCAATCAAAGTCCATACTTTGTTCTCATACATGGATCTCATCTTAGATTTCATGGCCTCAAGCCATTTCGCGGAATCTAGGCTCATCATCGCTTCCTCATAGTTCGCAAGTTCGTCATGGTCTAGTAACATGACTTCCAGAACAGGATTATCGTACCACTTTGGTGCGGATCTCACTCTGGTTTACCTACGAGATTCGGTATTAACTTGATCTGAAGTTACATGATCATCATCATTAGTCTTCCTCACTAATTGGTGTAGTAGTCACAGGAACGGATTTCTTGTGATGAACTACTTTTCAATAAGGGAGAAGGTACAATTACCTTATCAAGTTCTACTTTCCTCCCACTCACTTCTTTCAAGAGAAACTCCTTCTCTAGAAAGGATCCATTCTTAGCAACGAATGTGTTGCCTTCGGATCTGTGATAGAAGGTGTACCCAATAGTCTCCTTTGGGTATCCTATGAAGACATATTTCTCCGATTTGGGTTTGAGCTTATCAGGATGAAACTTTTTCATATAAGCATCACAATCCCAAACTTTAAGAAACGACAACTTTGGTTTCTTGCCAAACCACAGTTCAGATTGTGTCGTCTCAATGGACTTAGATGGTGCTCTTTTAAACATGAATGCAGCTGTCTTTAATGCATAACCCCAAAACGATAGTGGTAGATCGGTAAGAGACATCATAGATCACACCATATCTAATAAAGTACGGTTATGATGTTCGGACACACCATTATGCTGTGGTGTTCCAGGTGGCGTGAGTAGTGAAACTATTTCACATTGTTTTAACTGAAGGCCAGACTCGTAACTCAAATATTTTACCTCTGTGATCATATCGTAGAAACTTTTATTTTCTTGTTATGATGATTCTCCACTTCACTCTGAAAATTTTCAAATATTTCAGACTTGTGTTTCATTAAGTAGATATACCCATATCTGCTCAAATCATCTGTGAAGGTCAGAAAATAATGATACCCGCCACGAGCCTTAACACTTATCGGATCTCATACATCAGTATGTATTATTTCCAATAAGTCAGTTGCTCGCTCCATAGTTCCGGAGAACGGCGTTTTAGTCATCTTGCCCATGAGGCATGGTTCGCAAGCATCAACTGATTCATAATCAAGTGATTCCAAAACCCATTAGCATGGAGTTTCTTCATGCGCTTTACACCAATATGACCTAAACGGCAGTGCCACAAATAAGTTGCACTATCATTATTAACTTTGCATCTTTTGGTTTCAATATTATGATTATGTGTATCACTACGATCGAGATCCAACGAACTATTTTCATTGGGCGTGTAACCATATAAGGTTTTATTCATGTAAACAGAACAACAATTTATTCTCTTACTTAAATGAATAACCGTATTACAATAAACATGATCAAATCATATTCATGCTCAACGCAAACACCAAATAACACTTATTCAGGTTCAACACTAATCCCGAAAGTATAGGGAGTGTGCGATGATGATCATATCAATCTTGGAACCACTTCCAACACACATCATCACTTCACCCTTAACTAGTCTCTGTTTATTCTGCAACTCCCGTTTCGAGTTACTAATCTTAGCAACTGAACTAGTATCAAATACTGAGGGGTTGCTATAAACACTAGTAAAGTACACATCAATAACATGTATATCAAATATACTTATGTTCACTTTGCCATCCTTCTTATCTGCCAATCACTTGGGGTAGTTCCGCTTCCAATGACCAGTCCCTTTGCAGTAGAAACACTTAGTCTCAGGCTTAGGACCAGACTTGGGCTTCTTCACTTGAGCAGCAACTTGCTTGATGTTCTTCTTGAAGTTCCCCTTCTTCCCTCTGCCCTTTTCTTGAAACTAGTGGTCTTGTCTACCATCAACACTTGATGTTTTTCTCGATTTCTACCTTCGTCAATTTCCGCATTACGAAGAGCTTGGGAATCATTTCCGTTTCCCTTGCATATCATAGTTCATCACGAAGTTCTACTAACTTGGTGATGGTGACTAGAGAATTCTGTCAATCACTATCTTATCTGGAAGATTAACTCCCACTTGATTCAAGCGATTGTAGTACTCAGACAATCTAAGCACATGCTCACTAGTTGAGCGATTCTCCTCCATCTTTTAGCTATAGAACTTGTTGGAGACTTCATATCTCTCAACTCGGGTATTTGCTTGAAATATTAACTTCAACTCCTGGAACATCTCATATGTTCCATGACGTTCAAAACGTCTTTGAAGTCCCGATTCTAAGCCATTAAGCATGGTGCACTAAACTATCAAGTAGTCATCATATTGAGCTAGCCAAACGTTCATAACGCCTGCATCTGCTCCTGCAATAGGTCCGTCACCTAGCGGTGCATCAAGGACATAATTCTTCTGTGCAGCAATGAGGATAAACCTCAGATCATGGATCCAATCCGCATAATTGCTACTAACATCTTTCAACACAATTTTCTCTAGGAACATATCAAAATAAACACAGGGAAGCAACAACGCGAGCTATTGATCTACAACATAATTTGCAAAATACTACCAGGACTAAGTTCATGATAAATTTAAGTTCAATTAATCATATTACTTAAGAACTCCCACTTAGATAGACATCCCTCTAATCCTCTAAGTGATTACGTGATCCAAATCAACTAAACCATGTCCGATCATCACGTGAGATGGAGTAGTTTCATTGGTGAACATCGCTATGTTGATCATATCTGCTATATGATTCACGCTCGACCTTTCGGTCTCCGTGTTCCGAGGCCATATCTGTATATGCTTGGCTCGTCAAGTATAACCTGAGTATTCTGCATGTGCAACTGTTTTGTACCCGTTGTATTTGAACGTAGATCCTATCACACCCGATCATCACGTGGTGTCTCAGCACGAAGAACTTTCGCAGTGGTGCATACTTAGGGAGAACACTTCTTGATAATTAGTGAGAGATCATCTTATAATGCTACCGTCAATCAAAGCAAGATAAGATGCATAAAAGATAAACATCACATGCAATCAATATAAGTGATATGATATGGCCACCATCATCTTGTGCTTGTGATCTCCATCTTCGAAGCACCGTCATGATCACCATCATCACCGGCGCGACACCTTGATCTCCATCATAGCATCGTTGTCGTCTCGCCAATCTTATGCTTCCACGACTATCGCTACCGCTTAGTGATAAAGTAAAGCATTACAGAGCAATTGCATTGCATACAATAAAGCGACAACCATATGGCTCCTGCCAGTTGCCGATAACTCGGTTACAAAACATGATCATCTCATACAATAAAATTTAGCATCATGTCTTGACCATATCACATCACAACATGCCCTGCAAAAACAAGTTAGACGTCCTCTACTTTGTTGTTGCAAGTTTTACGTGGCTGCTACGGGCTTAAGCAAGAACCAATCTTACCTACGCATCAAAACCACAACGATAGTTTGTCAAGTTGGTGCTGTTTTAACCTTCGCAAGGACCGGGCGTAGCCACACTCGGTTCAACTAAAGTTGGAGAAACTGTCACCCGCTAGCCACCTTTGTGCAAAGCACGTCGGGAGAACCGGTCTCGCGTAAGCATACGCGTAATGTCGGTCCGGGCCGCTTCGTCCAACAATACCGCCGAACCAAAGTATGACATGCTGGTAAGCAGTATGACTTATATCGCCCACAACTCACTTGTGTTCTACTCGTGCATATAATATCAACACATAAAACCTAGGCTCGGATACCACTGTTGGGGAACGTAGTAATTTCAAAATTTTCCTATGCACACGCAAGATCATGGTGATGCATAGCAATGAGAGGAGAGAGTGTGATCTACGTACACTTGTAGATCGACAACGGAAGCGTTTGGTTGATGTAGTCGTACGTCTCCACGGCCCGACCGATCAAGCACCGAAACTACGGCACCTCCGAGTTCTAGCACATGTTCAGCTCGATGACGATCCCCGGACTCCGATCCAGCAAAGTGTCGGGGAAGAGTTCCGTCAGCATGACGGCGTGGTGACGATCTTGATGTACTACCGTCGCAGGGCTTCGCCTAAGCACCGCTACAATATTATCGAGGACTATGGTGGAAGGGGGCACCGCACACGGCTAAGAATATGATCACACAGATCAACTTGTGTGTCTAGGGGTGCCCCCGTATATAAAGGAGCAAGGGGAGGAGGCCGGCCGGCCCCTATAGGCGCACCAGGAGGAGTCCTCCTCCTAGTAGGAGTAGGACTCCTACTAGGAGGGGGAAGGAAGTGGGGAGGGAGAGGGAAAGGGGGGCGCCGCCCCCCTCTTCTAGTCCAATTCGTACCAGGGGGGAGGAGGCGCGCGGCCCACCCTGGCTGCCCCTCTCTCTCTCCACTAAGGCCCATAAGGCCCATTACTTGTCCCGGTAGGGTTCCGGTAACCCTCCGGCTCTTCGGTTTTCTCCGAAATCACCCGGAACACTTCTGGTGTCCGAATATAGCCGTCCAATATATCAATCTTTATGTCTCGACCATTTCGAGACTCCTCGTCATGTCCGTGATCACATCCGGGACTCCGAACTAACTTCGGTACATCAAAACTCATAAACTCATAATATAACTATCATCGAAACCTTAAGCGTGCGGACCCTACGGGTTCGAGAACAATGTAGACATGACCGAGACACGTCTCCAGTCAATAACCAATAGCGGAACTTGGATGCTCATATTGGCTCCTACATATTCTACGAAGATCTTTATCGGTCAGACCGCATAACAACATACGTTGTTCCCTTTGTCATCGGTATGTTACTTGCCCGAGATTCGATCGTCGGTATCTCAATACCTAGTTCAATCTCATTACCGGCAAGTCTCTTTACTCGTTTCGTAATACATCATCTCGCAACTAACTCATTAGTTGCAATGCTTATGTGATGTGCATTACCGAGAGGGCCCAGAGATACCTCTCCGACAATCGGAGTGACAAATCCTAATCTCGAAATACGCCAACCCAACATGTACCTTTGGAGACACCTGTAGAGCTCCTTTATAATCACCCAGTTACGTTGTGACGTTTGGCAGCACACAAAGTGTTCCTCCGGCAAACGGAGTTGCATAATATCATAGTCATAGGAACATGTATAAGTCATGAAGAAAGCAATAGCAACATACTAAATGATCGGGTGCTAAGCTAATGGAATGGGTCATGTCAATCACATCATTCTCCTAATGATGTGATCCCGTTAATCAAATAACAACTCTTTTGTTTATGGTTAGGAAACATAACCATCTTCGATTAACGAGCTAGTCAAGTAGAGGCATACTAGTGACACTCTATTTGTCTATGTATTCACACATGTATTATGTTTCCGGTTAATACAATTCTAGCATGAATAATAAACATTTATCATGATATAAGGAAATAAATAATAACTTTATTATTGCCTCTAGGGCATATTTCCTTCAAATATCTGCGGGTTACTCCTACACATGCTTCGCTATTTGAGAACGACTTGACTAACCATCCAGCTTGATTTAGTTTCCAGTGACTTGTAAACATTTTTGCATATGTTTAGTTATTCTCTGTTGTACAATATACAAGAATTAGAAGAATAGATCGGTGGCAAGCAAACAAGCACAAAGATCATACCGATTCTGTGGTATTTTTATAACTGCATTTGGGTGGATTATTTTGGTTTTTAAGTGACATTAATTACATTTCGTTCTGCTAATACTTACTTACCTTCTATTTGTTGAGACCAAATTTTGAGAATTAAACTAGTAGTGAATTCAATAGAATCTAAGACGTCTATATTCTATAACCTTTGTGCAGGTCTGACATGAATAAGGCCGGTCAGTTTTCCAAGATTGAAAATGGTGTATCATGGCGCAACAATCATGATATCGATCAAATGTGAGGCCTCTTTCTAACAATCATGTATGACGGCCATTTTTTGTTTGTTTACTGTCTACTGTTGCATCACATCGCATATTTAAATATGAGGGGACACATTACAAAATAACCATACTGTATATCACTGTCCAGCACATCACTTACTACAACTTGATGGTCTACCTTCATCTTCATAAAGGGCCCATTTTTTGCATGCTATTATAGCTTAGAAAGAGCAATCTCCCCTGCTCTAACTTATTCTCTTAGTTGTGAGAGTGCAATTAATTTTACCTTGAGTGAATATGTTTCCTTTTCTTCATTCATTTTACTCAATATATACATGCAGGACTATGTTTTCTTAAGAATATCCAATAGTAAAGAGGGCTTTGGCAGTTTACTTTACCTGATACATTAATCCCTTGCTCTAGCTGTTGTCTGTAGTGAAAAAGGGATTATTTGGCTTTTAGCCAATGTCTAATCAATTTATTAGAGCAACATATATATTAGTTGGGCCATCATACCAAATTATTTACGTATTTGTGCTCTTTTCTATAGTTATTTTCTCCAAGCAAAAATCATAGGCCATACCAACATATTTTACTGTGTCTATAACTACCTCCCTGTTGCCAACAATAGTCACTATAGCGCTCTCTTACATGTTTCTTTCCACACACTGCTTTGATTTCTAACTATCTTCTGACATAGGGATGAATCACATCACAAGAGATACAAGACCTGTTCCTGACTTATGAAAGACAAAACTTATACTGGTACATCACTGGGCAGTGTGTTAAACTTTGCTATTTCATATACATGGAAAATTTCATTCAGATATGAGTTGCAATCATGCCATGTATGCATAGTGGTTTTTTCTTCAAACTTTGAAGCACACACATGTATTTATTTTGTACCCGTTGCAACGCACGGGCATTTTTCCTAGTAACATCTACGCATAAAACCTGGCTCTGATACCACTGTTGGGGAACGTAGTAATTTCAAAAAAATTCCTACGCGCATGCAGGATCATGGTGATGCATAACAACGAGAGGCGAGAGTGTTGTCTACGTACCCTCATAGATCGTAAGCAAAAGCATTTATCAACGCGGTTGATGTAGTCGTACAACTTAACGTTCCGTCCCGATCAAGTACCGAACGTACGACACCTCCGCGTTCAACACATGTTCAGATCGATGACGTCCTCACCTTCTCGATCCAGCAAGAGGAGCGAAGTAGTAGATGAGTTCCGGCAGCACGACGACGTGGTGACGGTGTTGGTGAAGAACAATCTCTGCAGGGCTTCGCCTAAGCACTACGAAAACTATGACAGAGGATAAACTAGAGGGGACGGGGTAGCCGACACACGGCTTGGTGTTTCTTGATGTCTCTTGGGTGCTAGCCCTACCCCTCTATTTATATGTTGAGCCTTGGGGTCGAAACTTGGAGTAAAAGCCTCCACAAAGTCGGTTTCACCTGAAAGGAAAGAGTCCTTCTTGGACTCCAGGGCCAGACGCCAGGGTTCCCGGCGTCTGACCCAGACGCCAGGGACCCTGGCGTCTGGCCCCTTGACTCCGCAAAACTTCCTTTTGCGCTTTCCAAAAACCTTGTGAGCTTTCCCCTTTGGCCCAAATAAAGTGTTCTCGTACCGAGACATTTCGGAAAACATCCCGAACCCCTTCCGGTGAATTCCGGAACTCTCTCGGAGACCAAACACTATTATCACATATATCAAACTTTATCTCCAGACCATTCCAGAGTTCCTCATCATGTCCGCGATCTTATCCGGAACTCCGAATCAACATTCGGTTACCAACATACATAACTCATAAATACTATATTGTCAATGAACGTTAAGCGTGCAGACCCTACGGGTTCGATAACTATGTGGACATGACCGAGACACTTCTCTGGTCAATAACCAATAGCGGAACCTGGATGCCCATATTGGCTCCTACATATTCTACGAATATCTTTATCGGTCGAACCGCATAACAGCATACGTTGTTCCCTTTGTCATCGGTATGTTACTTGCCCGAGATTCGATCGTCAATATCTCAATACCTAGTTCAATCTCGTTACCGGCAAGTCTCTTTACTCGTTCCATAATACATCATCCCACAACTAACTCATTAGTTACATTGCTTGCAAGGCTTATAATGATGTGCATTACCAAGTGGGCCCAGAGATACCTCTCCGACGATCGGAGTGACAAATCCTAATCTCGAAATACGTCAACTCAACAAGTACATTCGGAGACACCTATAGAGCACCTTTATAATCACCTAGTTATGTTGTGATGTTTGGTAGCACACAAAGTGTTCCTCCGGTAAACGGGAGTTGCATAATCTCATAGTCATAGGAACATGTATAAGTCATGAAGAAAGCAATAGCAACATACTAAACGATCAAGTGCTAAGCTAACGGAATGGGTCAAGTCAATCACATCATTCTCCTAATGATGTGATCCCGTTAATCAAATGACAACTCATGTCTATGGTTAGGAAACTTAACCATCTTTGATTAACGAGCTAGTCAAGTAGAGGCATACTAGTGACACTATGTTTGTCTATGTATTCACACATGTATTATGTTTCCGGTTAATACAATTCTAGCATGAATAATAAACATTTATCATGAAATAAGGAAATAAATAATAACTTTATTATTGCCTCTAGGGCATATTTCCTTCACTAAGGCCCCCTCCTCTCCCTCTCACAAGGCCCATGTTGGCCCATTAGTTCCCACGGGGGTTCCAATAACCCTCCGGCACTCCGATAATTATTCGGTGACTCCCGGAACTCATCCGGTGTCTGAATATAGTCATCCAATATATCAATCTTTATGTCTCGACCATATCGAGACTCCTCGTCATGTCCGTGATCACATCCGGGACTACGAGCTATCTTCGGTACATCAAAACACATAAACTCATAATACCGATCATCACCGAACTTTAAGCGTGCGGACCCTATGGGTTCAAGAACTATGTAGACATGGCCGAGACTCATCTCCATTCAATAACCAATAGCGGAACCTGGATGCTCATATTGGTTCCTACATATTCTATGAAGATCTTTATTGGTCAAACCACATAACAACATACGTTGTTCCCTTTGTCATCGGTATGTTACTTGCCCGAGATTCGACCGTCGGTATCTCAATACCTAGTTCAATCTCGTTACCGGCAAGTCTCTTTACTTGTTCCGTAATGCTACATCCCGTAACTAACTCATTAGTTACATTGCTTGCAAGGCTTATAGTGATGTACATTACCGAGAGGGCCCAGAGATACCTCTCCGATACTCGGAGTGACAAATCTTAATCTCGATCTATGCCAACTCAACAAACACCATCAGAGACACCTGTAGAGCATCTTTATAGTCACCCAGTTATGTTGTGATGTTTGATAGCACACTAAGTGTTCCTCCGGTATTCGGGAGTTGCATGATCTCATAGTCATAGGAACATGTATAAGTTATGGAGAAAGCAATAGCAACAAACTAAACGATCATCGTGCTAATCTAACAGATGGGTCAAGTCAATCACATCATTCTCTAATGATGTGATCCCCTTAATCAAATGACAACTCATGTCTATGGTTAGGAAACATAACTGTCGGTGTCAAAACCGGCGGATCTCGGGTAGGGGGTCCCGAACTGTGCGTCTAGGCCGGATGGTAACAGGAGGCAAGGGACACGAAGTTTTACCCAGGTTCGGGCCCTCTCGATGGAGGTAAAACCCTACGTCCTGCTTGACTAATATTGATGATATGGGTAGTACAAGAGTAGATCTACCACGAGATCGGAGAGGCTAAACCCTAGAAGCTAGCCTATGGTATGATTGTTGTTCTGTATGTTGTCCTACGGACTAAAACCCTCCGGTTTATATAGACACCGGAGAGGGTTAGGGTTACACAAAGTCGGTTACAATGGTAGGAGATCTACATATCCGTATCGCCAAGCTTGCCTTCCACGCCAAGGAAAGTCCCTTCCGGACACGGGACGAAGTCTTCAATCTTGTATCTTCATAGTCCGGGAGTCTGACCGAAGGTATAGTCCGGCTATCCGAACACCCCCTAATCCATGACTCCCTCAGTAGCCCCTGAACCAGGCTTCAATGACGACGAGTCCGGCACGCAGATTGTCTTCGGCATTGCAAGGCGGGTTCCTCCTCCAAATACTTCATAGAAGACTTTGAACACAAAGATAGTGTCCGACTCTGCAAAATAAGTTTCCACATATTGCCATAGAGAGAATAATATTTACACAAATCTAATCTACTGACGTATTCCATAGTGTGACACACCACGACCAAGCCTTTATCCGAGTCGTTTCATTATCCCACCTCAGCGCGTCATGCGAGGCGGTTTCCTTGGCACGTCTTATTAAAGCAGAGATCGTGTTCCCTTATTCCGGGATTCTCATCAATACGGGCGTGGGTAACCCAACCGCTTCTAGGACTCCTAGATTATAGGCAAGTCCAAACGGACACGGAGAGGATGCTTGATATTCACCCTCTTTATAAAGGGACAAGGCTTTTATTTTTCCCTCCCATGCTCAATCGAATCCTTCCCCCGCCTCAAGCTCAAACGCCCAAAGTTCAGGTCAGGTGCTCCGAACCTTCAGTCATGTCCGGATCTAGCCTTCAAGGCCGATGGGTGCCTTCCTCCGTCACGGAAGAAGACATCCAAAAGTTAAGGGAGGCCAGATATCTGACTGCCGAGATTTTGCATCGGCTGCCTCCCCGAGGGCAGGCCGTCCCCTCCCCCGAACCCAACGAGAGTGCTATGTTCGTCTCCCACTTCCACCGAGGTCTAGGCCTGAGTAGTAACCGCGCCGCCGAACAGGTAAGGCATCTTTCGGCCGAACATACTATCTCTCCTTTGTTACGAAGTTATTTCTGAGAGTTTCGCTTTTTGACCAGGACTGGCTAACAAAGGCGAAGTTGATTCGGTGTTCGGCCCCCCTCCCTGAGGGTTTGGAAAATCCGGTATTGGAAAAGATGCTCCAGACCGCACCTTGCCCGGAGCCCTTGAAAGAAGATACTGTGGAGGATAATATGGGCGAACGCAGGCCCCCAACGCTACCCATTCTAACCGAGGGAGCGAGCGTCTCCATGAAGGAAGACGACCAGAAGAGGAAAAGGACTGCGCCCGGGGATTCGGAAGCCGAAGCTTCCAAACAGGAGAAGAAGTCTCCCACAGAGGGTCCTACCTTGGGGGGTGCTGTTGCTGCACAAAGTCTGCGGGGGGATCAATTCTCCCGCGAGTCGTAAGTGACCCGAAATACTTTAATAGTACAAATATGCCATCTTTTTTTCTGAGAAAATAACCACCGCATATATTTTTGCAGTTCGGGCCTTAGCCCCTCTCAAATGAGCTCGTCTTCGGGGGATCTTCTTCCAGAGATGATGGAGAGTGAAATGACTCCTCCAGACTCCTCCGCTCCGGAAGCGGGCGAACCTGAAGTGTCATCGCGGAGGGCCTCTCCGAGTCCGGTGAGGCCAGAAGATAATCCCATTGACCCCCGAAGCTCCTAGTGTCCGGCTCCCGAAGAGAGCAGACAAAAGAGTCCGGCACCGTCTGGTGTGCGATCGGATGTTCTGAGGGAGTTGGTGGGGCGAGCGGCCATCTCAGATGAACACCGTGTGCTGATGAATACGGTGATGGAGAGAATCTCGTCCGCCGAAAGCGGATTGCATGAAGCTTTTATGAGTCTACTGACAGGCTTTGAGGTACGTAAAAGAATGTATGATAGTCCTACACATGCTAGGTGTGCCCTGTGTAGATAGTAGCCCCTGAGACTCTGGTTGTCGTCGGAAACGACGACGAACAGAGGATCATATTCCCAGGTAATAACCATACTGCCTCTATGTGCAGGTGATGGAAGCTCCGGTGGCTAGCCGGACTAGCGAGTTTACCCATTTAGAACGACAGTTGGATGCGGCAGACACCAGCATCGAGCTTGTTAACAAAAGGCTTGACGAGGCACAGGGTAAGTGTCATTATCTGATAAACGCCACATAGGAAGAGCAACATGATGCCAGTATCTTTAATATGTTGTGACTGCAGATGGAGCTGCCACTGTTGAGGCCTTGTGGGCAGAACTTGCCCGAGCCAAGGAACAAGCGAGGTTGGGTAATGCGGCTGCTTTGAAGGCGGCCGAAGAGTTGCAAGCCGAGAAGGCCGCGCATGGCGAGAGCCGAGACAAGATGGCCAAGATGGCCATAGAATTAAAAACTGCCGCCGACCGTTGCCGGGTTCTTGAAAAGGAAAACCAAGCGAAGGCATCGGACCTTGAGAAGGCTGCTGCGACGAGAAAAGACCTCCGCTCTACTATGAGGGCAAAGAAGGAGGAGCTGCGGGAAGCCGGGGATATTGTGGCTGGGAAATCCTTTATGTTGCGGAGGAAGTTCGGAGATCCACGATATGCCCCTCTGGATCGGCTGTGGAGTTCGGAGGATGTGTATATGGATTTGGCAGCGAGCGCCGCCGATGCGGCCAAGTACTTCCAGGGTCAGACGGACCGTGAAGTAGACCAGCTGTTTTGGAGACAATTCCATTCTCCCGAGCGTCTGCTTTCATTAACTGACCAATTAGCCGAATGGGCCGAACTAAATAGGTTGTCCGGACTCTCCATGAGGTCTGTTGTGGATCAGCTATGGCTGGAAAGGTCAAAACCGAACAACTATTTTAGCTTGGTGTAGCAGTTCCTTGACGTGGTGCCACACATTAATGCGATGAAGAGGTCGGCGTGCATAGAGGGTGCCCGGATGGCCTTTGCCCGTGTTAAAGCATACTGGGCGGAGATGGATGCTACCACTGTTGCAGCGCGGGATTCGGCCATAGGTCGAAGGGCTGCTGAGCACTACTTTGAAGAAGTTCTTAAGGGTGCTCGTTTGATAGAGACCCAGTGCTCAAAAAATATTATGTTTGAGTGATATGTAATATCATTGTAAGCGAAATTCTTTTATAAATTTTCATAAGGCTATTTTTATACTTTTGCCTGAAAGTAATATGATGCCTCCTGGGCGGCCGTTTATGTATACATGTGTATAACCTGAAAGATTGCTGTCGTCGGCTTCAACCCCCATGCATATAATGCGGAGGTGCTCGCAAAAACACGCGTTCACACTTAACCCAACGTCTTGGTCCTATTAAGGAGGTGATAGCGGAGCGAGCGAGGCGACCGGACTATAATGCTTTAGCACTTTCACTTAGCCATAGGAGTTTGATAGTGGGGCTACTAGATAGCCCCTGGTGGCTCCGCACTCTCCCGATCTCGGGGTCCGTACATGCTTGGCCGGAAAACGGCCCTTCGTTAAGGCGGAGGAATTCTAACATTCCCACAGGTCATCGAGTGGTTGACCAGTCTCACGCTATATCATGACAGTCAGTTTTCGGCTTTCTCTACCGAGGTGCTCGTCCGGATGAACCAGGGCACAATCGCAGTAGTTCTCCTGGTGCTACCTTAGCCGGTAAAGCGGAACGTAAGGCACCAAAACACAGGAGCCGGGCAAACCCAACATTTGACCAAAGACAATGATTCGGAGCTGATGCATATAGGGCCAAACTCGCGACGCCGAACACTCCCTAAGGTATTCGGTCTTTGTGGTATAAACCGAGCCTAAATAA
Organism: Triticum urartu; assembly: GCF_003073215.2. Lineage (NCBI taxonomy): Eukaryota > Viridiplantae > Streptophyta > Magnoliopsida > Poales > Poaceae > Triticum > Triticum urartu. Next base: position 169,223,244 of record NC_053028.1, on the reverse strand, counting down.
TGGCCTTTGTAAGAAGCCCCTTGTGTCCAGGTATGTGCATTGTTCTGGCGTGGCCACATGCCAAGACGTCAGCATCCTTCTCAACGATGGATATGTATCAACAAGAGACAGTAAAAAAGGTTTACGCAGGGTCTTAATCTAAAAAGAATCCTTGGAGCGGGTCCCTGCTGCACGTCTGCGCCTGTGTCTCCGTTGTGCCGTATCCTGGGCAGGTGTAGCACGATGATCGTCTGTAAAAGAGAGGAATTTAGGTGAAAAAGTTGTCGTGCAAAAAGATAGTTTTTTAAAGAAACCATGTATAATTCAAGATGAGAAGAAATTGCCACTTGTCTGCACGTGTTGAGCCCCTTGTATTGACAAATAGGGGTGTGACCATTTATTCGGTATAAGTAGTGGCGCTGGACTCGATTAGTTGGGTCTGAGGTCTTGACGACCTATTGGATGCTTTCGCTGGTCCGGGCGCCTTTAGTGTGCGGCTGCCAAGGCAGCCTCACTCTCTTCGGCGCGCAGAGATCGCTTGATATTTCCGTGCACTGTAATGATGCCACGTGGACCGGGCATCTTGAGTGTGAGGGAGGCGTAGTGTGGTATTGCATTAAAGTGAGCGAAAGCTTCGCGTCCGAGCAGTGCTTGATAGCCACTTTGAAACGGAGCGATGTGGAAAGTTAAATGCTCGCGACGGAAGTTATCGGGGGAGCCGAATATAACTTGTAGTAGGAGGGAGCCCGTACAACGAGCCCCTGGGCCTGGCATTACTCCTTTAAAGGTAGTATTGCTATGGCGAATTTGTGTTGGGTCTAACCCCATCCCGCGGATTGTATCCTGATATATTAGGTTTAGGCTACTGCCGCCATCCATCAAGACTCGTGTGAAGTGATATCTGCCAATTACTGGGTCTAATACCAGGGCAGCCCATCCTGCGTGTTGGATACTTGCTGAGTAATCGCGATGGTCGAAAGTGATCGGTTGAGTCGACCGGTGGCAGGACTTCGCGGTGACAGGCACTTGGGTATATTTTTCTGGGAGTGCCGCGTTGTTTTTTCCCTTGATCACGTGTAACACGTTTACTGTTTTGACTTCTGGTGGAAATTTCTTTTGTTCCCCCGTGTCTTGCTTGGGGGGCTCGTCCTTGTTTTCACTTGGTGTATCCTCCCCCTTGTGTACATCATTGAGCTTGCCGGACTGCTTGAAGACCCAACATTCTCTATGGGTATGATTAGCAGGTTTACCAGGGGTACTATGGATCTAACATACTTGGTCCAGAATTTTGTTGAGGCTGGACAGTTCATCCCTGGTGCCTTTAGGGGGCGGCTTTTGACCTGGCCGAGAGCTTTTGAATCCGGTATTTACTGCCGTGCCCTTCGCGTTGTCTTCTTTATTCCGGCGTTTGTTATTGCTGTTGCGCCATGATTTCCCGTTTCCATCTCTAACTTCAGATGTACTGGGGTCGCTGGTGTTGCATCTGGCTAGCCAGCTGTCCTCGCCCGCACAAAAGCGGGTCATGAGGTTTGTTAATGCGGCCATCGTTCTCGGCTTATTTTGGCCGAGGTGTCTGGCGAGCCATTCGTCACGGACTCTATGCTTGAAAGCTGCCAAGGCTTCGGCGTCCGGACAGTCGACAATCTGGTTCTTTTTAGTAAGAAACCTGTTCCAAAGCTTTTGGGCTGACTCTCCGGGCTGTTGAGTTATATGACTCAAATCGTCCGCATCCGTAGGTCGGACATAAGTCCCTTAAAAATTTGCCCGAAAGGCGTCTTCGAGCTCTTCCCAACTTCCAAAGGAGCTTTCGGGGAGGCCTTTGAGCCAGTGACGAGCTGGCCCTTTGAGCTTGAGGGGTAAGTACTTGATGGCGTGGAGATCATCTCCTCGAGCCATATGGATATGAAGGATGTAGTCCTCAATCCAGACCCCAGGGTCTGTTGTTCCGTCGTATGCCTCTATGTTTACGGGCTTGAATCCCTCTGGAAATTCATGGTCCAGCACCTCATCGGTGAAACATAGGGGGTGTGCGGAACCCCTGTAGCTGGGTGTACCGCATTGTTCGGATGTTTGTTGTGTTGCATTGTATGCTGGGGCGCGCTTGCGTGGTCCATAGATGGATCTTGTTGCGCCGTCCTTTGGGTGCGAGCCCTCGCACGGGTCGCGTGTTGTATTGTGAGCGGCGTTGTATGCCGCTCTATGTTGGTGGAGGGGTCGTCTATCTGACCAGGTGGCTGCTTTGGTATTTGGTTGTGGGGGGTCTGAGGCCTCCTCATCAAATTCGGGTAGCAGCTTCCGCTTTGGGTAGCTCTTGGAGGGGCGATTGTCGCTGTACCTTGCTGCAGTGTTGAGTATTTTACTCCATCTGATTTGGAGTGTGTCTTGCACGGCCTTGAGCCTTTGCTTCTGCTTTTTAAGACTCCTCGCGGTGGCAACAAGCCTTTTACGGGCATTCTGCTGCTCCGGGTGCCTGTCCGGCATTATGTCGTCCGGACCATTATCCTTGATAGAATTTGTTTGTTCGTTTTGATTATCCAGATTGCCGTTGTCCGGCAGCGGTTCGCCCTGCTCTAGCGCTGGGTCTGTGTGATCGCTACTTCTGTCGAGGCAGGATTTGGGGCGGCGCTTGTGTCGGTGCTTTGACTGCTTTTCGAGGGAACAAGCTTTCGGTGCGTCCTTCCGCTCCTCTTCGTCATATTTTGGTGCGTCCACCATGTATACGTCATATGACGAGGTGGCATTCCAGGGCCCAATAGGCGTTGGTTCTTCATCGTCTCCTTCATCGGCGTCCATACCGTCGATGTCTTCGGAGTCGAAGTCGAGCATGTCAGTTAAATCGTCGACAGTGGCTACAAAGTGGGTGGTGGGTGGGCTTTGAATTTCTTCATCGTCCGTATCCCAATCTTGCTAACTGTAGTCCGGCCAGGGCTCTCCTGATAAAGAGAGAGACTTTAGTGATTTCATAATATCGCTGAAGGGCGAGTGCTGAAAGATGTCCGCGGCAGTAAACTCCATGATCGGCGGCCAATCGGATTCGATCGGCAGAGGTGCGAATGGTTTGGAGTCCGGAGAGGAGTCCGGCTCCTTGGAATCACGAGTCTCGCGGAGTGCGGGGATGGTGTTCCGCTGGATCGCCGTTAGGATCGCAGCCCCCGAGGCAGCGTCCAACCACCCATCCTCGATCGGCGCAGTTGGCTCCGAATTAAGGGTTGAAGCCGATGCGGGTGCGGCCTTTAGGGCACTGTTAGGCGGCAGAGCTAGATCATGCTCGTCGTGACAGTGCGGCGCGCTCGGCAGTGGCTCGAATCCGTCGAAGATCAAATCCCCGCGGATGTCAGCCGTGTAGTTTAAACTTCCAAATCTGACCTGACGGCCAGGGGCATAGCTTTCGATCTGCTCCAGATGGCCAAGTGAATTGGCCCGCAGTGCGAAGCCGCCGAAGACAAAGATCTGTCCGGGGAGGAAGGTCTCACCCTGGACTGCATTGCTATTGATGATCGTAGGAGCCATCGAGCCTGAAGGCGATGACACAGAGGAACTCTCAATGAAAGCACCAATGTCGGTGTCAAAACCGGTGGATCTCGGGTAGGGGGTCCCTAACTGTGCGTCTAGGCCGGATGGTAACAGGGGGCAAGGGACACGAAGTTTTACCCAGGTTCGGGCCCTCTCGATGGAGGTAAAACCCTACGTCCTGCTTGATTAATATTGATGATATGGGTAGTACAAGAGTAGATCTACCATGAGATCGGAGAGGCTAAACCCTAGAAGCTAGCCTATGGTATGATTGTTGTTCTGTATGTTGTCCTACGGACTAAAACCCTCCGGTTTATATAGACACCGGAGAGGGTTAGGGTTACACAAAGTCGGTTACAATGGTAGGAGATCTACATATCCGTATCGCCAAGCTTGCCTTCCATGCTAAGGAAAGTCCCTTCCGGACACGGGACGAAGTCTTCAATCTTGTATCTTCATAGTCCGGGAGTCCGGCCGAAGGTATAGTCCGGCTATCCGAACACCCCCTAATCCAGGACTCCCTCAATAACCATCATTGATTCAATGAGCTAGTCAAGTAGAGGCGTACTAGTGATACTTTGTTTGTCTATGTATTCACACATGTACTAAGTTTTCGGTTAATACAATTCTAGCATGAATAAAAAACATTTATCATGATATAAGGAAATATAAATAACAACTTTATTATTGCCTCTAGGGCATATTTCCTTCAGTCTCCCACTTGCACTAGAGTCAATAATCTAGATTACATTGTAATGATTCTAACACCCATGGAGTCTTGGTGTTGATCATGTTTTGCTCGTGAGAGAGGCTTAGTCAACGGGTCTGCAACATTCAGATCCGTATGTATCTTGCAAATCTCTATGTGTCCCTCCTTGACTTGATCGCTGATGGAATTGTAGTGTCTCTTGATGCGCTTGGTTCTCTTGTGAAATCTGGATTCCTTTGCCAAGGCAATTGCACCAGTATTGTCACAAAAGATTTTCATTGGACCCGACGCACTAGGTATGACACCTAGATCAGATATGAACTCCTTCATCCAGAATCCTTCATTTGCTACTTCTGAAGCAAGTATGTACTCCGCTTCACATGTAGATCCCGCCACGACGCTCTGCTTGGAACCGCACCAACTGACAGCTCCACCATTTAATAAAAATACGTATCTGGTTTGTGACTTAGAGTCATTCGGATCAGTGTCAAAGCTTGCATCGACGTAACTGGTTACGATGAGCTCCTTGTCACCTCCATAAACGAGAAACATATCCTTAGTCCTTTTCAGGTATTTCAGGACGTTCTTGACCGTTGTCCAGTGATCCACTCCTGGATTACTTTGGTACCTCCCTGCTAAACTAATAGCAAGGCACACATCAGGTCTGGCACATAGCATTGCATACATGATAGAACCTATGGCTGAAGCATAGGGAATGACTTTCATTTTCTCTCTATCTTCTGCAGTGGTCGGGCATTGAGTCTGACTCAACTTCACACCTTGTAACACATGCAAGGACCCTTTCTTTGCTTGATCCATTTTGAACTTCTTCAAAACTTTATCAAGGTATGTGCTTTGTGAAAGTCCAATTAAGCGTCTTGATCTATCTCTATAGATCTTGATGCCCAATATATAAGCAGCTTCACCGAGGTCTTTCATTGAAAAATTCTTATTCAAGTATCCTTTTATGCTATTCGGAAATTCAGTATCATTTCTGATCAACAATATGTCATCTACATATAATATCAGAAATGCTACAGATCTCCCACTCACTTTTTTGTAAATACAGGCTTCTCCAAAAGTCTGTATAAAACCATATGCTTTGATCACACTATCAAAGCGTATATTCCAACTCCGAGAGGCTTGCACCAGTCCATAAATGGATCGCTGGAGCTTGCACACTTTGTTAGCACCTTTTGGATCGACAGAACCTTCTGGTTGCATCATATACAACTCTTCTTTAAGATATCCATTAAGGAATGCAGTTTTGACATCCATTTGCCAAATTTCATAATCATAAAATGCGCCAATTGCTAACATGATTCAGACGGACTTAAGCATCGCTATGGGTGAGAAGGTCTCATCGTAGTCAACTCCTTGAACTTGTCGAAAACCATTTGCAACAAGTCGAGCTTTGTAGACAGTAATATTACCGTCAGCGTCAGTCTTCGTCTTGAAGATCCATTTATTCTCTATGGCATGCCGATCAACGGGCAAGTCAACCAAAGTCCATACTTTGTTCTCATACATGGATCCCATCTCAGATTTCATGGCCTCAAGCCATTTTGCGGAATCTGGGCTCATCATCGCTTCCTCATAGTTCATAGGTTCATCATGGTCAAGTAACATGACCTCCAGAACATGATTACCGTACCACTCTGGTGCGGATCTTACTCTGGTTGACCTACGAGGTTCAGTAGTAACTTGATCAGAAGTTTCATGATCATCATCATTAGCTTCCTCACTTACTGGTGTAGGAATCATTGGAACTGATTTCAGTGACGAACTACTTTCCAATAAGGGAGTAGGTACAATTACCTCATCAAGTTCTACTTTCCTCCCACTCACTTCTTTTGTGAGAAACTCCTTCTCTAGAAAGGATCCACTCTTAGCAACGAATATCTTGCCTTCGGATCTGTGATAGAAGGTATATCCAACAGTCTCTTTTGGGTACCCTATGAAGACACATTTCTTCGATTTGGGTTCGAGCTTATCAGGTTGAAGTTTTTTCACATAAGCATCGCAGCCCCAAACTTTAAGAAACGACAACTTGGGTTTCTTGCCAAACCACAGTTCATAAGGTGTCATCTCAACGAATTTAGATGGTGCCGGATTTAACATGAATGCAGCTGTCTCTAAAGCATAACCCCAAAACGATAGCAGGAAATCAGTAAGAGACATCATAGATCGTACCATATCTAGTAAAGTACGATTACGATGTTCGGACGCACCATTACGCTGTGGTGTTCCGGGTGGCGTGAGTTGCGAAACTATTCCGCATTGTTTCGAATGAAGACCAAACTCGTAACTCAAATATTCTCGTCCACGATCAGATCGTAGAAACTTTATTTTCTTGTTACGATGATTTTCCACTTCACTCTGAAATTCTTTGAACTTTTCAAATGTTTCAGACTTATGTTTCATTAAGTAGATATACCCATATCTGCTCAAATCATCCGTGAAGGTGAGAAAATAACGATATCCACCGCGAGCCTCAATGTTCATTGGATCACATACATCAATATGTATGATTTCTAACAACTCTGTTGCTCGCTCCATTGTTCCGGAGAACGGAGTTTTAGTCATCTTTCCCATGAGGCATGGTTCGCAAGTACCAAGTGATTCATAATCAAGTGATTCCAGAAGTCCATCAGAATGGAGTTTCTTCATGCGCTTTACACCAATATGACCCAAATGGCAGTGCCACAAATAAGTTGCACTACTATTATCAACTCTGCATCTTTTGGCTTCAATACTATGAACATGTGTATCACTACTATGAAGATTTAGTAAAAATAGACCACTCATCAAGGGTGCATGACCATAAAAGATATTATTCATATAAATAGAACAACCATTATTCTCTGATTTAAATGAATAACCGTCTCGCATCGAACAAGATCCATATGTAATGTTCATGCTCAACGCTGGCACCAAATAACAATTATTTAGGTCTAAAACTAATCCCGAAGGTAGATGTAGAGGTAGCGTGTCGACGGCGATCACATTGACTTTGGAACCATTTCCCATGCGCATCGCTTAATCCGTAGCCCCTGTTTCGAGTTGCAAATATTAGCAATAGAACCAGTATCATATACCCAGGCGCTACTGCGAGCATTAGTAAGGTACACATCAATAACATGTATATCAAATATACCTTTCACTTTGCCATCCTTCTTCTCCGCCAAATACTTGGTGCAGTTCCGCTTCCAGTGACCAGTCCCTTTGCGGTAGAAGCATTCAATCTCAGGCTTAGGTCCAGACTTGGGTTTCTTCACTTGAGCAGCAACTGGCTTGCTGTTCTTCTTGAAGTTCCCCTTCTTCCCTTTACCCTTTTTCTTGAAATTGGTGGTCTTGTTGACCATCAACACTTGATGCTCCTTCTTGATTTCTACCTCCACAGCCTTTAGCATTGCCAAGAGCTCAGGAATCGTCATATCCATCCCTTGCATATTATAGTTCATCAAGAAGCTCTTGTAGCTTGGTGGCAGTGATTGAAGAACTCTATCAATGACACTATCGTTAGGAAGATTAACTCCTAGCCTAGTCAAGTGGTTGTGGTACCCAGACATTCTGAGTATATGTTCACTGACAGAACTATTCTCCTCCATTTTGCAGCTGTAGAACTTATTGGAGACTTCATATCTCTCAATCCGGGCATTTGCTTGAAATATTAACTTCAACTCCTGGAACATCTCATATACTCCATGACGTTCAAAACGTCAATGAAGTCCCGGTTCTAAGCCGTAAAGCATGGCACACTGACCTATCAAGTAGTCATCATCTTTGCTCTGCCAAGTGTTCACAACATCTGGCATTGCTCCTGCAGCGGGTTTGTCACCTAGCGGTGCTTCTAGGATGTAATTCTTCTGTGCAGCCATGAGGATAATCCTCAAATTATGGACCCAGATCGTGTAGTTGCTACCATCATCTTTCAACTTAGCTTTCTCTAGGAACGCATTAAAATTTAATGGAACAATAACATGGGCCATCTATCTGCAACAACATAGACATGCAAAATACTATCATGTACCAAGTTCATGATAAATTAAAGTTCAATTAATCAAATTACTTAAGAACTCCTACTTAGATAGACATCCCTCTAATCATCTAAGTGGTCACGTGATCCATATCAACTAAACCATGTTCGATCATCACGTGAGATGGAGTAGTTTTCAATGGTGAATATCACTATGTTGATCATATCTACTATATGATTCACGCTCGACATTTAGGTCTCAGTGTTCCGAGGCCATATCTGCATATGCTAGGCTCATCAAGTTCAACCCGAGTATTTTGCGTGTGCAAAACTGGCTTGCACCCATTGTATGTGAACGTAGAGCTTATCGCACCCGATCATCACGTGGTGTCTCAGCACAACGAACTTTAGCAACGGTGCATACTCAGGGAACTTATACCTTGAAATTTAGTGAGAGATCATCTTATAATGCTACCATCGAACTAAGCAAAATAAGATGCATAAAGGATAAAGATCACATGCAATCAATATAAGTGATATGATATGTCCATCATCATCTTGTGCCTTTGATCTCTATCTCCAAAGCACCATCATGATCACCATCGTCACCGGCTTGACACCTTGATCTCCATGGAAGCATCGTTGTCGTCTCGCCAACTATTGCTTCTATGACTATCGCTACCGCTTAGTGATAAAGTAAAGAATTACATGCGATTGCATTTCATACAATAAAGCGACAACCATATGGCTCCTGCCAGTTGCCGATAATTGTGTTACAAAACATGATCATCTCATACAATAAAATTTAGCATCATGTCTTTACCATATCACATCACAACATGCCCTGCAAAAACAAGTTAGACGTCCTCTACTTTGTTGTTGCAAGTTTTACGTGGCTGCTATAGGCTGAGCAAGAACCATTTTTACCTACGCATCAAAAACCATAACGTGGTATAGTGAGTGCTTTTTGATCTTAAGAAAGAACCCTGTTCATTGAATCCGATTCAACTAAAGTTGGAGAAACTGACACCCACCAGCCACCTGTGTGCGAAGCACGTTGGTAGAACCAGTCTCGCGTAAGCGTAAGCGTAATGTCGGTGTGAGTCGCTTCATTCAACAATACCGCTGAATCAAGAATCAACTAGTGACAACAAGCAATATGTATATACCTAGGCCCACAACTCCTTTGTGTTCTGCTTGTGCATATAAAATCTATGCATAAACCTAGCTCGGATGCCACTGTTGGGGAACGTAGTAATTTCAAAAATTTCCCATGGACACGCAAGATCTATCATGGTGATGCATAGCAACGAGAGGGGAAGAGTGTTGTCCATGTACCCTCGTAGACCGTAAGCGGAAGCGTTATGACAACACTGTTGATGTAGTCGTACGTCTTCATGATCCGACCGATCCTAGCACCGAAAGTACGGCACCTCCGCGATCTGCACACGTTCGGCTCGGTGACGTCCCACGAACTCTCGATCCAGCTGAGTGTCGAGGGAGAGCTTAGTCAGCACGATGGCGTGATGAAGGTGATGATGAAGCTACCGGCGCAGGGCTTCGCCTAAACACCACGACGATATGACCGAGGTGGATTATGGTGGAGGCGGCACCGCACACGGCTAAGAGATCAATGATCAACTTGTGTGTTCTAGGGTGCCCCCTGCCCCCGTATATAAAGGAGCAAGGGGGGAGGCCGGCCGGCCCTTGGGGCACGCCAAGGAGGGGAGGAGTCCTCCTCCTAGTAGGAGTAGGACTCCCCCTTTCCTAGTCCAACTAGGAGGAGGAAGGGGGAAGGAAGGAGAGGGAGAGAGGGAGGGAAAGAGGGGGCGCCGCCCCCCTCCTTGTCCAATTCGGACTCCTCAAGGGGGGGGCAGCCCCAAGGCCCACTCCCCTCTCTCTCTCACAAGGCCCATGTTGGCCCATTAGTTCCCCCGGGGGTTCCGATAACCCTCCGGCACTCCGATAATTATCCGGTGACCCCCGGAACTCATCTGGTGTCCGAATATAGTCATCCAATATATCAATCTTTATGTCTCGACCATTTCGAGACTCCTCGTCATGTCTGTGATCACATTTGGGACTCCGAACTATCTTCGGTACATCAAAACACATAAACTCATAATATCGATCGTCACTGAACGTTAAGCGTGCGGACCCTACGGGTTCGAGAACTATGTAGACATGACCGAGACTCATCTCTGGTCAATAACCAATAGCGGAACCTGGATGCTCATATTGGTTCCTACATATTCTATGAAGATCTTTATCGGTCAAACCGCATAACAACATACGTTGTTCCCTTTGTCATCGGTATGTTACTTGCCCGAGATTCGATCGTCGGTATCTCAATACCTAGTTCAATCTCGTTACCGGCAAGTCTCTTTACTCGTTCCGTAATGCTACATCCGGTAACTTACTCACTAGTTACATTGCTTGCAAGGCTTATAGTGATGTACATTATTGAGAGGGCCCAGAGATACCTCTTCGATACTCGGAGTGAAAAATCCTAATCTTGATCTATGCAAACTCAACAAACACCATCAGAGACACCTATAGAGCATCTTTATAGTCACCCAGTTACGTTGTGACGTTTGATAGCACACTAAGTGTTCCTCCTGTATTCGGGAGTTGCATGATCTCATAGTCATAGGAAGATGTATAAGTTATGGAGAAAGCAATAGCAACAAACTAAACGATCATCGTGTTAAGCTAACGGATGGGTCAAGTCAATCACATCATTCTCTAATGATGTGATCCCATTAATCAAATGACAACTCATGTCTATGGTTAGGAAACATAACCATCATTGATTCAACGAGCTAGTCAAGTAGAGGCATACTAGTGACACTTTGTTTATTTATGTATTCACACATGTACTAAGTCTCCGGTTAATACAATTCTAGCATGAATAATAAACATTTATCATGATATAAGGAAATATAAACAACAACTTTATTATTGCCTCTAGGCATATTTCCTTCAAATATGTCACACCTTTGGGGGGAAATGATTCGCGTTACACAAGTACAGAATCATAGATCGATGTATAATCATCTTCGTCCCAATTTTCACACCACACAAAACCTATGGAATGAAAATGCACTACTAAGATTTTTCTAAACCACACAATTTTAGGTGATCAAGGCCCCAACAAAAATTAATTTCAAATACAAAAAGATGTGAGATCTAGTTAAATAGTTAAATAGAATAATCTGTATGCAAATTGTGTCATTAATATTCTCACATCTATAAGCATGTGATACGTCTCCAACGTATCTATAATTTTTGATTGTTTCATGCTATTATATTATCTGTTTTGGATGTTTTATATGCATTATTATGATATTTTATATTATTTTTGGGACTAACCTATTAACCTAGATCCCAGTGCTAGTTCCTGTTTTTTCCTTGTTTTAGAGTTTCGCAGAAAAGAAATATCAAACAGAGTCCAAACGTAATGAAACTTTCGAGATGATTTTTCTTGGACCAGAAGACATCCAGAGGACTTGGAGTACACGTCAGGGAAGCCACGAGGCGGCCACAAGGATGGAGGGTGCGCCCCCACCCTTGTGGGCCCCCTCGTGACTCCATCAACCTATTTCTTCCGCCTATATATTCTCAAATATTCAAAAACCAATCAGGAGAGCCACGAAAACACTTTTCCACCACCGCAACCTTCTGTACCCGTGAGATACCATCTAGGGGCCTTTTTCGGCGTCCTGCCGGAGGGGGATTCGATCACGAAGGGCTTCTACATCAACACCATTGCCTCTCCGATGAAGCGTGAGTAGTTTACCACAGACCTACGGCTCCATAGCAAGTAGCTAGATGGCTTCTTCTCTCTCTTTGATTCTCAATACCATGTTCTCCTCGATGTTCTTGGAGATCTATTTGATGTAATACCTTTTTGCGGTGTGTTTGCCGAGATCCGATGAATTGTGGATTTATGACCAACTTATCTATTAATATTATTTGAATCTTTTTTGAATTCTTATATGCATGATTTGATATTTTTGCAAGTCTCTTCGAACTATCGATTTGGTTTGGCCAACTAGATTGGTTTTTCTTGCAATTGGAGAAGTGCTTAGCTTTGGGTTCAATCTTGTGGTGCTTGATCCCAGTGACAGAAGGGGAACCGACAGGTATTGTATTGTTTCCATCGAGGATAACAAGATGGGGTTTTCATCATATTGCTTGAGTTTATCCCGCTACATCATGTCATCTTACTTAGTCCGTTACTCTGTTCTTCATGAACTTAATACTCTAGATGTAGGCAGGAGTCCGTCGATGTTTGGAGTAATAGTAGTAGATGTAGGCAGGAGCCGGTCTACTTGATGAGGACGTGATGCCTATATTCATGATCATTGTCTTAGACATCGCCATAACTTTACGCTTTTCTATCAATTGCTCGGCTGTAATTTGTTCACCCACCGTAATATTTTCTATCTTGAGAGAAGTCTCTAGTGAAACCTATTGATACGTCTCCGTCGTATCTACTTTTCCAAACTCTTTTGCCCTTGTTTTGGACTCTAACTTGCATGATTTGAATGGAACTAACCCAGACTGACGTTGTTTCCAGCAGATTGGCCATGGTGTTATCTTTGTGCAGAATAAAAAGTTCTCGGAATGACCTGAAACTTCACGGAGATAACTTTTGAAATTAATAAAAAATATTGGCGAAAGAATCAGCAACAGGGGCCCACACCCTAGCCACAAGGGTGGGGGCGCGCCCTCCGACCTTGTGGCCCCCTGGACCTCCCCCGACCTCGACTCTAACTCCATATATTCACTTTCGGGGAGAAAAAATCCGAAGAGAAGGATTCATCGCGTTTTACGATACAGAGCCGCTGCCAAGCCCTGTTCTTCCTCGGGAGGGCAGATCTAGAGTCCGTTTTGGGCTCCGGAGAGGGGAATCCATCGCCATCGTTATCATCAACCATCCTCCATCACCAATTTCATAATGCTAACCACCGAGCGTGAGTAATTCCATCGTAGGCTTGCTGGAGCGTGATGGGTTGGATGAGATTTACCATGTAATCGAGTTAGTTTTGTTAGGGTTTGATCCCTAGTGCCCACTATGTTCTAAGATTGATGTTGCTATGACTTTGCTATGCCTAATGCTTGTCACTAGGGACCGAGTGCCATGATTTCAGATATGAACCTATTATGCTTTCATGAATATATTCGTGTTCATGATCCGATATTGCAAGTTATAGTCACCTACTACGTGTTATGATCCAGCAACCCCGGAGTGACAATAGTCGGGACCACTCCCGATGATGACCGTAGTTTGAGGAGTTCATGTATTCACTAACTGCTAATGCTTTGGTCCGGTACTCTATTAAAAGGAGGACTTAATATCCCTTAGTTTCCACTAGGACCGCGCTGCCACGGGAGAGTAGGACAGAAGATGTCATGCAAGTTCTTTTCCATAAGCACGTATGACTATATTCGGAATACATGCCTACATTATATTGATGAATTGGAGCTAGTTCTGTGTCACCCTATGTTATAACCGTTGCATGATGAATGCCATCCGACATAATTATCCGTCATTGATCCATTGCCTACGAGCTTTTCACATACTGATCTTTGCTCAGTTACTTTTCCACTGCCACTGTTCCGATTACTACAAAACTGCTACTGTTACTTTTGTCACCGTTACCGCTACTTCCATAATACTTTGCTACTAAATACTTTGCTATAGATATTAAGTCTTTCAGGTGTGGTTGAATTGACAACTCAGCTGCTAATACTCGAGAATATTCTTTGGCTGCCCTTGTGTCGAATCAATAAATCTGGGTTGAATACTCTACCCTCGAAAATTGTTGCGATCCCCTATACTTGTGGGTTATCAAGACCTTTTTCTGGCGCCGTTGCCTGGGAGCATAGCTCTATTCCTTGAGACACTTGGGATTTATATCTGTTGATCACTATGAGGAATTTGAAAGATCAAATAACCAAGATTTTCCCTCAACTACGAGGGGAGGTAAGGAACTCCTGCTACCTTTTGAGCATGCGTTGGTTTTCCCTTGAAGAGGAAAGGGTGATGCAGCAAAGTAGCGTAAGTATTTCCCTCAGTTTTGAGAACCAAGGTATCAATCCAGTAGGAGACAACGCACAAGTCACCTAATACCTGCACAAACAATCAAGAACCTTGCAGCCAACACGATAAAGGGGTTGTCAATCCCTTCACGGTCACTTGCAAAAGTGAGATCTAATAAATATAGTAAGGTAAATATTTTTGGTATTTTTTTGTATAGATTGGAAGTAAAGATTGCAAAATAGTAAACGAGATGCGATGTAAATAAAAGAGATGCAATGTAATAAGAAAGAGACCCTGGGGGGGCATAGGTTTCACTAGTGGCTTCTCTCAAGATAGCATGTATTACGGTGGGTGAACAAATTACTGCCGAGCAATTGATAGAAAAGTGCATAGTTATGAGAATATCTAAGGCAATGATTATGAATATAGGCATCACATCCGTGTCAAGTAGATTGAAACGATTCTGCATCCGCTACTATTACTCCACACATCGACCGCTATCTAGCATGCATCTAGAGTATTAAGTTCATAAGAACAGAGTAATGCTTTAAGCAAGATGACATGATGTAGAGGGATAAACTCAAACAATATGATATAAACCCCATCTTTTTATCCTCGATGGCAACAATACAATATGTGCCTTGCTGCCCCTACTGTCACTGGGAAAGGACACCGCAAGATTGAACCCAAAGCTAAGCACTTCTCCCATTGCAAGAAAGATCAATCTAGTAGGCCAAACTAAACCAATAATTCGAAGAGACTTGCAAACATATCAAATCATGCATATAAGAATTCAAAGAAGAACCAAATAATATTCATAGGTCTTGTTCATAAACCCACAATTCATCGGATCTCGGCAAACACACCGCAAAAGAGTATCACATCGAATAGATCTCCAAGAACATCGAGGAGAACTTTGTATTGAGAACCAAAGAGAGAGAAGAAGCCATCTAGCTAATAACTATGGACCCGAAGGTCTGTGGTAAACTACTCACGCTTCATCGGAGAGGCAATGGTGTTGATGTAGAAGCCCTCCGTGATCGATTCCCCCTCCGACAGATTGCCAGAAAAGGCCCCAAGATGGGATCTCATGGGTACAGAAGGTTGCAATGGTGGAAAAGTGGTTTCGTGGCTCTCTCTGATCGATCTAGGGTATAAGAGTATATATAGGCGAAAGAAGTACGTCGGTGGAGCTACGAGGGGCCCACAAGGATGGAGGGCGTGCCTACCCCCCTGGGCGTGCCCTCCTGCCTCGTGGAGTTCTAGACTTCTACTCCAAGTCTTCTGGATTGCTTTCGGTCCAATAAAGATCATCATGAAGGTTTCATTCCATTTGGACTCCGTTTGGTATTCCTTTTCTGCGAAACTCTAAAATAGGCAAAAAAAAGAAACTGACACTAGGCCTCCGGTTAATAGGTTAGTCCCAAAAATAATATAAAAGAGCATATTAAAGCCCATTAAACATACAAAGTGGATAATATAATAGCATGGAACAAACAAAAATTATATATACGTTGGCAAAACGTACTTGAGTAGGTAAATGATAAAACATAATTTTTGATGTGGAATGCTACCTAACATAATTATCAATGTAATTTTCTTTATTGTGGCATGAATGTTCAGATCCGAAAGAATCAAAACAAAAGTTTAATATTGACATAAAAATAATAATACTTCAAGCATACTAATAAAGCAATCATGCCTTCTCAAAATAACATGGCCACAGAAAGCTATCCCTATAAAATCATATAGTCTAGCTATGCTCTATCTTCATCACACAAAATATTTAAATCATGCACAACCCCGATGACAAGCCAAGCAATTGTTTCATACTTTTGATGTTCTCAAACTTTTTCAATCTTCACGCAATACATGAGCATGAGCCATGGACATAGCACTATAGGTGTAATAGGATGGTGGTTGTGGAGAAGACAAAAAGGAGAAGATAGTCTCACATCAACTAGGCGTATCGATGGCTATGGAGATGCCCATCAATAGATATCAATGTGAGTGAGTAGGGATTGCCATGCAACGGATGCACTAGAGCTATAAGTGTATGAAAGCTCAAAAAGAAACTAAGTGGGTGTGCATCCAACTTGCTTGCTCACGAAGACCTACGGCATTTTGAGGAAGCCCGTCATTGGAATATACAAGCCAAGTTCTATAATGAAAGATTCCCACTAGTATACGAAAGTGGCATGGGAGTCCTGGATTAGGGGGTCTCCGGACAGCCGGACTATTTCCCATCTGGCCGGACTGTTAGACTATGAAGATACAGATTGAAGACTTCGTCTCGTGTCCGGAATGGGACTCTACTTGGCGTGGAAGGCAAGCTAGGCAATACGGATATGTGTATGTCCTCCTTTGTAACCGACCTTGTGTAACCCTAACCCTCTCCGGTGTCTATATAAACCGAAGGGTTTTAGTCCATAGAAAGACAGACAATCATACCATAGGCTAGCTTCTAGGGTTTAACCTCTCTGATCTCGTGGTAGATCTACTCTTGTACCACCCATACCATCAATATTAATCGAGCATGGACGTAGGGTTTTACCTCCATCAAGAGGGCCCGAACCTGGGTAAAACATTATGTTCCCCTGCCTCCTGTTACCATCCGCCTTGGACGCACAGTTCGGGACCCCCTACCGAGATCCGCCGGTTTTGACACCGACATTGGTGCTTTCATTGAGAGTTCCTCTGTGTCGTCACCGTTAGGCTTGATGGCTCCTACTATCATCGATAGCGATGCAGTCCAGGGTGAGACTTTTCTCCCCGGACAGATCTTCGTGTTCGGCGGCTTTGCACTGCGGGCCAATTCGCTTGGCCATCTGGAGCAGATTGAAAGTTACGCCTCCCTGGCCACCAGGTCAGGTTTGGAAGCTTAAACTACACGGCCGATATCCGTACGGAGACTTGATCTTCGACGGATTCGAGCCTCTGCCTTGTGCGTCACGCGGTCACGATGAGTACGATTACTAGCTCTACCATCGGACAGTGTTCAGGAGATCGCACAGGCAGCCGCTCCGACCCTCAATTCGGAGCCAGTTGCGCCATCCATGGACGGGTGGATGGACCCCGCCACGGAGGCCTTACCCTCAGCGGCGATCGAGCCAAACATCGACCTTACCTGCACGAGAGCCGTGTTGTTAAACTGTCGGATCCTTCTCCGGCCACGGACTCCGAACCGCCTGCGCCCGTTCCTATCGAATCCGATTGGGCGCCGATCATGGAGTTTACCTCCGCGGATATTTTTCAGCAGGCGACATACTGAACTCATTAAGGTTTCTCTCCTTGTCAGGAGAATCCTGGCCGAACTATGTCCGGCAGGACTGGGATGCGGACGACGGAGAAATTCGTGGCCCACCCACCACCCACTTAGTAGCCACTGTCGATGACTTAACCGACATGCTCGACTTCGACTCCGAAGACATCGACGGTATGGACAACAATGCGGGAGACGAAGAGGAACCATTGCCCACAGGGCACTGGACTGCCACCTCATCATACGATATATACATGGTGGATACACCCAAAGAAGGCAATGGCGACGAGATAGCGGAGGATGACCCCTCCAAGAAGCAACCCAAGCGCCGACGTCAGGGGCGCCGCTCTAAGTCCCGCCAAAGCAAAAGTGGTGATACCGGCACAGGAGATAATAACACTCTGGATAGTGCCGAAGACAACAACAATCCCCTCCAGCAAGATTTAGAGCAGGAGGATGGAGGAGCCAGCCCTCCTGAGAGAGCGGCAGATGAAGAGGCAGAGGATGATAATTACATGCCCCCTCCGAATACGAGGCAAGCCTCGGCGACGACGAGTTCGCCGTGCCAGATGATCCCGTTGAACAAGAGCGCTTCAAACGCCGGCTTATAGCCACGGCAAATAGCCTTAAGAAAAAGCAGCAGCAGCTTCAAGCTGATCAAGATCTGCTAGCTGACAGATGGACTGAAGTCCTCGCGGCCGAGGAATATAAACTCGAGCGCCCCTCCAAGAGTTACCCAAAATGCAGGTTGCTACCCCGACTGGAGGAAGAAGCGTATGACGCGGCTGATCGGCCACCTTGTGGCCGCGATAGAGAGACATTCCAGCCAAAAACTCAGCCTGCACCCCGACGCCATTCAAATAAAAAGGCATGGGGAGATACGCCAGACCTACGAGACATATTGGAGGACAAAGCAAAGCATGCAAGATCGATCTACGGATCACGAGGGCGCGCCACTATGCAAGACGATAAACGTCACGCCAGATACAGTAAAAGTAAATCCGGCCGGGCTGAACACAGCGGGCAAGACCCATTCGAGCTGCGTCGCGATATAGCCCAATACAGAGGCGCCCACACCCCTTATGCTTCACAGACGAAGTAATGGATCATCAAATCCCAGAAGGTTTCAAACCTGTAAATATTGAATCATACGACGACACAACAGATCCCGCGGTATGGATCGAGGATTTCCTCCTCCACATCCACATGGCCCGCGGTGATGACTTACACGCCATCAAATACCTCCCACTAAAGCTCAAGTGACCAGCGTGGCATTGGCTTAACATCTTGCCAGCAGAGTCCATTAGCTGTTGGGAAGATCTGGAAGCCGCATTCCTCGACAACTTTCAGGGCACTTATGTGCGGCCACCAGATGCCGATGACTTGAGCCACATAATTCAGCAGCTAGAAGAATCGGCCAGGCAATTATGGACTCAGTTCCTAACAAAGAAAAATCAAATCGTTGATTGCCCGGATGCAGAGGCCCTAGAGGCTTTCAAACACAACATCCGCGACGAATGGCTAGCCCGGCACCTTGGTCAGGAAAAGCCGAAATCTATGGCAGCCCTCATGACACTCATGACCCGCTTTTATGCGGCAGAAGATAGCTGGCTGGCTCGCTGTAATAACATATCAAAGAACCATGGTACTTCGGATACCAAGGACGGCAATAGCAGGTCACGTCGCAACAAACATAAGCGCCGCATTAACAGCGATAATACCGAGGATACGACAGTCAATGCCATATTCAAAGGCTCTAAACCCGGTCAGCGGAAAAGGCCATTCAAACAAAGTACCTCGGGCCCGTCCAGCTTGGACCGTATACTCGATCGCTCGTGTCAAATACATGGCACCCCAGACAAGCCAACCAATCACACCAACAGGGATTGTTGGGTGTTCAAGCAGGCCGGCAAGTTAATTGCCGAAAACAAGGACAAGGGGCCACATAGCGATGACGAGGAGGAGCCCCGGCAGGCACACACCGGAGGACAGAAGAGGTTTCCCCCACAAGTACGGACGGTGAACATGATATACGCAACCCACATCCCCAAGAGGGAGCGGAAGCGTGCGCTCAGGGAAGTATATGCGTTGGAGCCAGTCGCCCCAAAGTTCAATCCATGGTCCTTCTATCCGATCACTTTCGATCGCAGGGACCATCCCACTAGTATCCCTCATGGCGGATTCACCGCACTGGTTCTGTACCCAATCATTGACGGATTTCACCTCACTCGAGTGCTTATGGATGGCGGCAGCAGCCTGAACCTGCTTTATCAGGACGCAATACGCAAAATGGGTATAGACCCCTCAAGGATCAAACCCACAAAAACGACCTTTAAGGGCATCATTCCTGGCGTAGAGGCCCATTGCACAGGCTCAATTACACTAGAAGTGGTCTTCGGATCCCCGGATAACTTCCGAAGAGAAGAGTTAATCTTCGATATAGTCCCGTTCCGCAGTGGTTATAATGCACTGCTCGGGCGAACCGCATTTGCGAGATTCAATGCGGTACCACATTATGCATACCTCAAGCTCAAGATGCCAGGACCTCGCAGGATTATTACAGTCAATGGAAACACAGAGCGCTCTCTCCGAACGGAGGAGCACACCGCAGCCCTCGCAGCAGAAGCGCAAAGCAGCCTCTCAAGGCAATCCACCAGTTCGGTGTTTCAAGACCCGGACACCTTCAACCGCGCTCGGAGAAATCGGCAACTAGACCACCTGGCGCGATCTGAGCTCGCGTAGCAATGTGGCCCCCACTCCAGTCCCAGCCAAACGGCAAAACTCATGCCACACGTACATAATTACGCATTAAAAATAGCATGGACACAGGTGGGGAGGGGGGCACAACTGCGGCACGCCCCAAGACGCGGCTTAAACCGCACTAGGGGCTTCCCGTTTGGTTATTTTTCTCTTTTTCAGGACCTTAATCTTTGGAAACCCTGCCCGGCAGCACTATTGCCGAACACATGATGCAGCAACCAAGGAGGCAGAAAGCTACGTCACACCACGAAATTCCCAGGTGGATTACAATAACGAGCGAAATATTTGATTTAATACTATTCCTCAGCTTGCCCTTGGAAGGGACATAGTCCTACTCTTTGCTTATCGCACCATCTATATCATTCTGCTTTAAACGCACCTTTTTGAATAAACAATGCATAACATTATGACTATTATTGCATTCTTGTTATACATATATGTGTTCATTAATGACGCCTTGCAACCGTACACTTTGGTACAGCCAATACACCAGGGGCTTACGTACCCCACAATATGGTGTGAAAAGTCCGAACACTTTCACAAGTGCGGCACCCCGAACTTATAGCATTATATGCATCAGCTCCGAATCATGTCTTTGGTCAAATGTTGGGTTTGCCCGGCTCCTATGTTTTGGTACCTTACGTTCCGCTCTATCGGCTTAGGTAGCGCTAGGAGAACTACTGCGATTGTGCCCTGGTTCTGCTGGGCTAAGCACCTCAGTAGAGAAAGCTAAAACTGACTGTCATGATAAGGCGAGAGACTGGTCGCTGTTCGGCGAGGTTTTCGAGTCCCTAAAGACTTATGCCGCTTAGAGCGAGGGGCCGGCCCTGTCTGGCTTAAAGGCGTGTATCGCGCCCCGAATTCGGCCTTCCGAATACCAGGGGCTTCAACGAAATTTAAAATTATAGAATTCTATGGCTAAGTGAGAGTGATAAAGCATTATTAGTCCGGTTGCCTTGTTCATTGTGCTGAGCACCTCCCTCGAAGGATCCAAACATGGGAACAAGAGTGCTCAGGTTTATCCCGAACACCCCAGCACTCGTGGCATGGGGGCAGAAGCCGAGGACTAGCCATCTCTCAGATTGGATAAATAGCCAAATAGAAGGTAATATTTTAAATTCACACAAGTGTTGCATAACGCATATGAAACAAGTTTTCATCATACAGGATCACACGAGCAAGTTTACTCAAATATTACATCCTTTGAACATTCGCCCGCTACAAGACGGGCACCCTTCAGGACACCCTCATAATAAATTTCGGGGGTGCGATGCTCCTTGCCCTGCGGCGGCCCTTCCTTGATCAGCTTCACGACGTCTAGCTTGGCCCACTGCACCTTCACATGGGCGAGAGCCCGACGTGCACCTTCGATGCAGACGGACCGCTTGACGACCTCCAGCCGTGGGCAGGCATCCACAAGCCGCCTCACCAGGCCGAAGTAGCTGTTCGGAAGGGCGTCACCAGGCCACAGCCGGACTATAAGTCCCTTCATGGCCTGTTCGGCTGCCTTGTGCAGCTCGACCAGCTGCTTTAGCTGGTCGCTCAGAGGCATCGGGTGTTTGGTCCCAGTATACGAGACCAGAACAGCTTCTCCATTGAGCTTCCCTCCTCGACCTGGTAAAACTGTGCGGCATCCGACACGCTACGGGGCAAATCTGCGAATGCTCCTGGAGAGCTCCGAATTCGGGTAAGTAATCGGTAATTTACTTTTACATGCTTGCTCTGCATATAGAATGCCTTACCCGTCGCTATCTTCTTCATTGCGTCGATCTACTGGAGGGCCTTTTGGGCTTCGGCCTTGGCACTTTTTGCGCTCTCGAGGGCCGCGGCAAGCTCAGACTCTCACGTCTTCGAGTCAAGCTCCAACGCCTCGTGCTTTGTCATGAGAGCCTAAAGCTCTTGCTGCACCTCGCCCACCCGAGCCTCTTGCTTTTCTCGCTCGGTGCGCTTCTTGGCCACTTTATCTTCGGCCTCGAACAACGCTTGCTTTAGGGTCGCCACTTCGGTCGTGGCCCCTGGCAAATTCATGATGATCCTGTCATTTTGCAATCGCACTCTTTTTATACATATCCACAGACTAGGTACTACTTACCTTTGTTCTCCTCGAGCTGCCTCTTGGAAAGGCCGAGCTCGTCCTGGGACCCTTTAAGGTCCTGCTTCAGTACGGCGACCTCCGCAGTCAGTGCGGCGGACGCCAGCAGCAAAGCCTGCATATGCATATTGACATACTCATATTAGACTCCTGCGATATTGTTTGATCCTCTGTTCGGCTTTTCTTTGTGAACACCGAATGGAGCATCAGGGGATACTATCTATGCGGTAATATTTTCCTATATTTTAAACACTTACCTCAAAGCCTGTTAGAAGGCTGGCACAGACTTCAGTCAATCCGCTCTTGGCGGACTAAACCTTCTGGATCACCGCACTCATGATAGTACGGTGATCCTCGTCGATGGAAGCGCTGTGAAGTGCTTCCGACAAATTGTCCGGCGCCTCTGGATGGACAGAGGTCACCGGTACAGGCGTCTCGCCCCTCTTAGAAGGAGGCCGCCTGCCCGAGTCCGGAACCACTGGAGGTCCTGGCGCGGTGTTCGGCTGAGGGCCGAACTCGGAGCTCTCAGGGGCCTTGTCCCCTCGGCTCCTGGAGTCCGGGAGGCCGCCTTGAGGTGCCTCCGGGACTATCTCCCCTCGACCCGGTGCCTCGTGAGACAGCACCTCGGCGTCGTCCGCACGATGAGGGGAGGTGGCGGTCGGGACTGGATCTCTATCCATATCCGACGAGCCCAGGGAGCCGTCCGATGATACATCAATACGGGCTCGGGGCGGCCTGCATAATCATATTTCGGCGTTAGGTGAAGTAGTGCGACAAAGGAATACTATGAGTTACTCTGGTATCCGAATACTTACGACTTCCCTAGGGGCTTGGCCCTGGGCAGCCACTCGTCTTCGCCGTTGGCGATGGTGGTAGAGCTGTCCGGAAGGAGAGTCCTCCCCTTCTTGGACCCTTTGGCCTCCCCAGTTGGGGCGGCCTTCCTTTTCTTGTCTCCTCGTCTGGAGGGGGAGCATCTTCTTCTGCCTCCTCGTCTTCGTGGGAGGATTGCGCCATAGAGTCCTCGGACAGTGAGTTCGATGACGCTTGGCGTCAGGAACTCTTTTGGGTTCCCTTGGCCTTCTTGGTCTTCTCCGGCACCGTATAAGGAGCCAGAGTCAGCATCTTCGTCAGAAGAGCGTCTGCTGGGCCTTTGGGCAAAGGAGCCGGACAGTCGATCTGTCCGGCCGTCTCCTGCCAGTCCTGTCAAAGGTACGGGAGTTTAGATCCCGCATGGAGTCAATCTATGATAAATAAGTATCATGTAAGAGGTAAAGCAGCTTACCGCACTGGCTTGGTGCTTCGCGCTGAATCCGCGATCCTCAGTAATGGGAGGGGGGACCTCAGCGCTCTTGAACAACACCCTCCAGGCATCTTCATAAGTTGTATCGAAGAGCCTGTTCAGAGTTCGGTGCTGCGCTGGGTCGAACTCCCACAAATTGAAGGCCCGTTGCTGGCACGGGAGGATCCGGCGGTGGAGCATGACCTGGACTACATTGACAAGTTTGAGCTTCTTGTTCACCATGTTTTGAATACATGTTTGGAGTCCGGTCAGCTCTCCCGAACTACCCTAGGACATGCCCTTCTCTTGCCAGGAGGTAAGCTGTATGGGGAAGCCAGATCGGAACTCGGGGGCCGCTGCCCATGTAGGGTCACGCGACTCGGTGATGTAGAACCACCCTGATTGCCACCCCTTTATGGTCTCCACGAAGGAGCCCTCGAGCCATGTGACGTTGGGCATCTTGCCCACCATGGCGCCTCCGCACTCCGCCTGGCGGCCGCTCACTACCTTCGGCTTAACATTGAAAGTCTTCAGCCATAAGCCGAAGTGGGGCTTGATGCGGAGGAAAGCCTCGCACACGACGATAAACGCCGAGATGTTGAGGATGAAGTTCGGGGCCAGATCGTGGAAATCCAGGCCGTAGTAGAACATGAGCCCCCGGACAAATGGATGGAGAGGAAATCCTAGTCCCCGGAGGAAATGGGTGAGGAACACAACCCTCTCATGGGGCCTGGGGGTGGGGATGAGCTGTCCCTCCTCTGGGAGCCGGTGCACGATGTCGTCGGGCAAGTATCCGGCTCTCCTCAGCTTCTTGACGTGTCCCTCTGTGATGGAGGAGACCATCCACCTGCCTCCCGCTCCAGACATGGTTGGAGAAGATCGAGGTGGGAAATGCGAACTTGGGCGCTGGAGCTTGAGTGTGCGAAGGTGGATGAGCAAAGGAGGAAGAAGGCGTGGATGAAAAGGCAAATCCTTATCCCTTTATATGGGCGGACGAAACTATGCGTCCCCACTAGCCTGGTAAAACTCGCTTCTCCCCCAAGCGCCGTAATTGATGGCACGGTTGGGTTACCCACACCCGTATTGATGAGGATCCCGTGATAAGGGGACACGATCTTTGCTTTGACAAGACGTGTCAAAAAACTGCCTCGCATTATGTGCGGGGCTAGTTAAAGGAAACGGTTCGAATAATCACCGGGTCGTGACATAATGTCGTGTTGCCAAAACAAGTCGGCAAATTGGATTTGTGGAAATATTATTCTCTCTACGGTGGTATGTGGAACTTATTTTGCAGGGTCGGACACTATCCTTATGTTCAAATTCTTCCGTGGTATATTCGGAGGAGGAACCCGCCTTGCAATGCCGAAGACAATACTGCGCGCCGGACTCATCGTCATTGAAAGGCTGGTTCAGGGGCTACTGTGGGAGTCCTGGATTAGGGGGTCTCCGTACAGCCGGACTATGTCCATTGGCCGGACTGTTAGACTATGAAGATACAGGATTGAAGACTTAGTCTCGTGTCCGGATGGGACTCTACTTGGCGTGGAAGGCAAGCTAGGCAATACGGATATGTGTATCTCCTCCTTTGTAACCGACCTTGTGTAACCCTAACCTCTCCGGTGTCTATATAAACCAGAGGGTTTTAGTCTGTAGAAAGACAGACAATCATACCATAGGCTAGCTTCTAGGGTTTAGCCTCTCTGATCTCATGGTAGATCTACTCTTGTACCACTCATATCATCAATATTAATCGAGCAGGACGTAGGGTTTTACCTCCATCAAGAGGGCCCGAACCTGGGTAAAACATTGTGTCCCTTACCTCCTGTTACCATTCCCCTTAGACACACAGTTCGGGACCCCCTACCCGAGATCCGCCGGTTTTGACACCGACAATAGGAGACTCTCTATCATGAAGATCATGGTGCTACTTTGAAGCACAAGTGTGGAAAAAGGATAGCAGCATTGTCCCTTCTCCCTTTTTCTCTCATTTTTTTATTTGGGCCTTTCTCCTCTTTTTGTATAGCCTCTTTTTTTTGTCCAGAGTCTCATCCCGACTTGTGGGGGAATCCTAGTCTCCATCATCCTTTCCTCACTGGCATTGAATGTACTTGCAAGACAACCAAATACATAACATCCAAACAAGCAGATGACAAAGCAAGAACCAAGCGTCTGCAATAACCTATCTCATAGCAGAAGCTAAACATGGCATGATATTAACTAGAGACATGGATCAAAATAAGCATGAACAACATCATGGCATCTACTAGCATGGCAATAGTATGGCATATCAAACTTACTTCTAACATGGCAATGGCAAAACATAGCACAATATTTCAATCATAACATGACATAATATAAACATGACATAAATTCAATCAAGACATGGCATGGCATCAGGAAACTATGCTAAATATAAACTACCAATTAGATCCAGTGCAAACATAACATGTTAACCTTATGCAAACATCTCCTGTTCTACCATGGTTCTTTAAATGCAAATAACAACTTACAACTCATGCAATGCAACCAAACTTGTGCATCGAGTCCCTCGGACTCTCTTACCAATGGGTTACCTCGTAACCAAGCGATGATCATTCATGGATCACAAACGGAGCCATACTAGGTTCATCTTTCACTGAGACCTCATCTCGTGATCATATCAACACTCCACCGTGATTACTCCCGACTATCTCATACTCCAAGTCATCACATTCTTTTATTGCACATAATTCATCAACTTAGTTATTTCAGGTTTATCCTCCATTTCGACCAAGACCTGATAGTGTGACCTATTACGAACTTGTGCCCATGACCAAGGATGCGGCAATTGGTAGATTTAACACCCACACTCTGTAGAGGTAGCGCACTTTACCCACACCACGGAACCCATGGCCTCGCACTCCCATACGTGTGGACCAACGGCGTTCCGACAAAACCGACCTACCGCCATGACACTCTCCTGGCCACTCCGACCAACACCCCCTCGGGGTTCAGTCCTGGGTGGCCCCGTGCCTACCAAAGACACCAATGGCCACCGTCGTGGCAAAACAAAAATAGTCCCAAACGGGGACAAAGCACGCAAAACAACTTGGGCTCACAAGGTTCATGTCCGCCTACCTAATCAGGGTAGCGCATGCCCATAACCTTCCCTCGTTGGAGGCACCGGCGAGAGGCATGACAATAGACCCAGCTAGGATCTCCCATAAAGGTAAATGTGGTTGCACTAGAGAAAGCTTGATTTGGTGGCACTATGACTCGATCCCATTGATGGGAGGGGGTTTGTTATTTAGTCATATTATTAACTTCTCCATCATCAATCCTCATGCGAGCATTTTAACATGAATGGAACAACTAACATGCAACATACAGATGCAGTAACAAAACATCAAGCTTTTCAAGAGAACCGTGATAGCATGCGAAACATGGCAATACCAAGTACTCTTAATACCACTAGTGCAACAGAATCATCATAACATCGATACTACTAACATTAAGCTAGAAATAGGCATGATATTATCAGTAACAACATCCAGCTAGCATGTCAATTTATTTTATGAGAACGCAAGCATGCATGGCATAGAACAAAAACATATAGCACGACTGAAATAACACCAGACGGAACATCCAAGAAACTACTGCAACTAAACACACACACGAGGTGAAAGCAAAGTCAACATGCAAGTTCGGGGCTCATGATAAGAGGTTGGCTTGCCTGGGGGTCGACAAATACTTCGGGAAGAAGTGCGGAACGATCGCGGAAAGATTTGCCGGAAACAGTTCTCTCTCGGAGGGGGCTGTTTACGTGCAAGGGCAAAGAGGTCATTTTCACTATGTGAAAATATTATGAAAATGATACCAATGGAAAGAGCTCAACGAACAGAGAACGTGAGCGTTGGAATCACCTCAATCGGAGTTACGGTTGCAAAGTTGTGGCCGTTCACTTTTTAGGCAGAAAAGTGGCTTAAACAGTGAACGTTCACAAACTAGGCACTTCGGCGGGCGAGGCTGAAAAAGAGAAAGCGTATTTGAGAAAATACGTCTATAGAGAAGAGAAAGCGTAGTTCAGGCAATACGGTTTCAGTAGAAGAAAACATATTACACCGAATACGTTTCCAGAAATCAAAAGCGTACTCCGGCCTGGGCGTCTCCACTTATGCTGACGTGGCGCCCTGCGGTCGCCAACAGGTGGGGTCACGCAGGGAGGGGCCCGCCTGGCCTGGCTTCTTCTTCCTCGCGCTTGGGCACGAGCGCGACCGAGGGAGCGGCCCATCCTGACGGCTTTCGCCGGCGACTCCGGGCACCGTTCATGACGTCCGACCTACCCAGACGATGAGCGGCGAGTGGTGTATCTCCGTGTGGTGGTTGCTATTGCCGACGAGCCCTGTAGCGGCCGCAACCAAGCTCGCAGCGGGGAGGGGGTTCGGTCGCTGATGGACATGGAGCTACGGTGGGGGAGGGGAGACTTGCTGGAATCCGGGGGTTGGAATGGTGGTAAGGGAACGGGGAGAGATGCACGACATTGCTGGAATCGAGCGAGACCCGAGGCGGCGACCATGGAGGCGGTGTGGGTCGGGAGAAGGCTCCGGGCTCGGGGAGGGGTTGAGGACTGTGAGGAAGCTCGAGGGCGTCTTATATAGCCATGGGGAAGGCTCAAGAAGGAGGGGGCGACGTGGCACGCGCACGGCCACGTGTCGGCGCTCCGGTGACGAGCACACGCGTCCAAGGGTCACGGGGAGGGGTAGAAAGGCGATGAGGGGGATGCGGACGACGTGCAGGAGGTCACGGATACGAGCAATGCTCAGGGACGAGAAGGAGAAGAGGACATGAGCGAGGAAACGACGCCACACACGTGAGCGCACTATGTTCGGCGATGGCGACGGCTCAACGAGGAAGCAAACGAAGGGGGAAAGGAGTCTAGGGGGAAGACGACATCGAGGGGAAGCTGTGTGACACGCTGGGACAAACCAAATCCGGCCGGAGCAGGGCTGTTGTTGCCAACAGTGGCGAGACCACGGTTTTGGCTGGCAATGACCGTGGTCACCAAGGACAACACACGCTCTTTCCATCTACTTCATTCCAAACCTTGTCAGCAGTGGATTCCTTCCAAGGCTCATTAAGAATGAGGTGATGGCACGGACAGAAGTGTAGGGAGCAGAGGGAAACAAGCTCGACAAGTTTGCTGTTGCAAACTTGGCCACATCTTGGTGATCAACACGGTGAGCTTAAGGACTAAACTTGATGTCTGGGAGGTTTAGGGTAGCAAGGACTATGGTCTTGGGAAGTTGGAGGGGATTTGGGTAAGGATTTAGCATAGTTGCAGTCCAACTGCCCAATCTGGTCCAGAAACTAAATGAGGAAGGAGCACTCACTAGGAATGATGGATTGAGCTAAAACTTGGCAAAGCTTGATGATTTTGTCATAGGTAGATGCTGCAAAAATATCATACCAAATGGACTTGCCAAAATGGTACTTCCTTCACATCTATCATTTCTGCCCAAAAACTTGAGAAAAATCCTCAGGGCAAATGGCTAACTGAAATGAGCCAAAGTTTTGTGGAGATAGGTTATATGGGTAGGATAAGGCTTGGGAAACTTTTCATCCATAATGGAACAAGATAAAATATACTTGCTTCACAAACTGAAAATTTTGACAGAAACCAAGAATTGCTCTTGTGCTCACATAGTTCAATGAAATAAACTGAATTTAGGTATAGGCTAATGATTTAGGATATATGAGAAGATGGCAAAGTTTCATCCCATTTGGAAACTCTATGAAGACACTCCGTTCACCAAGTTGCAACCTGGTAAGAAACTTTGAAAAATTGCACAGGGAGCTAGGAAGAAGGGATTGAGCTCATCTTTAGTATCCATGGGTGATTTATCAATGTTAATCACCCTGCCAAATTGCAGCTCAATAGGAATTAGGAATAAGGCACTTCCTTTGCAAAATTTCAGAGAAGGCAGAAACTTGCATTGGATCATGTGCCCAAATTATGAGTTTTGAAGCATGGGTTTAGATGGAAATGGTGAAGATATAGCAATTACAAGCTCCACAAATTATTTGTGAATTTTTCCTTGCTATAAAAATAGTAGTTCCTTTAGGAAGTGGCAGAAATGAAATATTGGCATTAAATAAGAAATGGCAATTTTCCTTATTTAATTATGGCCAATATTTTAGCCGGAGCTTGGATTAGACATAAATATCAACTCCAACAATTCTCATGAATTTAGGAGATGGCTAGCTATGCCTTTGGATTTTTATTCCTTAGAACGACAAGAAAATGAATAAATCCCAAATGAAAAATATTGCATAAGACTTAGCAATATTTTTGCATATCCAAGGATTAGAAGGATAGGAGGGTCTCTTGGAACAGATGGGATGATCAACAGATCAAGGAAAATGATGACTCCTTTGTAATCACAAAGGCCATATTCAGATTCCAAAAATTTGGAATTTGGGTTTGAGAGGGTTTGGGATGATGCAAATGAGGTCTGGCCCACTGACAAAGACATGATCAAGGTTTTTGAAAGGTTGGAAATGGCAAGAATTCTCAGAGTCATCCAGCAAACTCAGGAGAAAGATTTTGAAAATGATTGCCAGGAAGGAATAACATCACAAAAATCAATAACCCAATTTTGGGGCTATTACAACTCTTCCCCCTTAAAAAGAATCTCATCCTCGAGATTTCTAGGGTTACAACAATAATGAAAAGGTAACCACCCCGGGGAAAACCTCGGGGTAAATTTTAACCCTTCTGTCAGATTTCAACAAGTTGGGGTACCGATAATTGGTACACCCAGAGAGAGATATGAGCAAAACAGGGTTACCTCCGCGGCTAGGGGCACTCGAGATCAGGCTCCCAAAAGTAATGCTGTATGCACCCCAATGAACAGTGGTTTCACCTGATGACACATGGGTCCAGGGCCCACTGGTAGCCTCCTTCTTCTACCTCCGGCTTGCTACTTCTCCTACGCTGCTACTCCGCGTGCAGCTTGGCGCAGCGTGCATCTAGATCCTAGGGCGATGAGGACCCTAGCACCATAGTGCGTGGCATGCACGGCGCCGGTGCAGTGAGAACTCGCATCGCGGGCCAGCACCTTGTCGGCACGGCTCGTGGATTCGCCTCCTGGACGCTGGTGATCGAGCGACGAGCGGTTTTCCTGGACCTCACTCACCGTACACCAGGGTTGGGCTATAAAAGATGGCAGCGCAATGTTCCTCCAACGCACAAACATAGTGCCGCTCTAGTACCTCTTCGGTTTGGGCGAGATCGAGCCGAGCTCCTTCGGCGAGGAGGTGTTCTTGGTGGCACTGCGGTTGTTCCTCGCGGCGCTGCTGGGCATGCTGATCGGCTCATTGATCCTCCTGTTGATTCTCATCAGGAATGATCGGGTTCGGGACAACACGCGGCTAGGTGTCGTGGCTCGAGATGCGGGAGAAGATGGTGCACTAGGTTGTCCTCCGCCACGCTTGATCCTCCGTCGGTTTGTGCCGGTGGAGTAATCGCGTGTTGCGGTGGAGCGGGGTGGCGACTTGCCTGCGTCCCGCAAGGCAGAGATGATGATGGTGGGGTCCGGATGCAGGTGAGGTGGTTGCACCAGCTCCGAAAACACACTGGGGTACGACAAAATTTCACGGATAGCTCCACAAAAAAGTAGGTGTCGAGGTAGAATTGGAGTTGAAATCTGTATTGGGGTAGATGTACTGGATCGAATGAAATAAAATTGGCAGTGTTCCTCCGGAAATGAAATCGGGAAAAAGAATTTGTGACGAGGAATTGCCAGACGGAAATGCCTCTGCGAGGCTCTGGATTTAAAAATCTGGCACGCGGGGTATGCACAGATAGAGAGGGATATGTGACTTTGCATTCCCCTGAGTACTGCCTAAATGTACTCGTGGGTGAACCGGGTATGCGTGCAGTGTGCAGTATAATCTAAACTAGCAAACAGATAGACGCCACGAATATGCAAAGGAAAAACACATCAGGCAAATCATACTAAAGTGTTCTAATGCTAGTGGGTATATGTACTCCTGGTATACATATACCTACACCAGCGCGCATTTTATTAAAGACTCGGGACGAGCCAATGTTGTTTTTAGTGTATGTGCTCTACTAATTAAAATCTTGTTAGCACACATTGCCAACCCTGTCAAACATCTCTGTTTGATAGAGAGACAAACAAAACAAGCACAAAAATCAAAAGCAAGAAAGCATACATAAACACATCACGGGTTACAAATAGTGCAAGCATACAACAAAGCACGAATGCTCTACGGGCTAAACAAAACTACTCACTCTGGGATACATGGTTCTATCCTCATATCGGGGATGAACCGACTGACTGGCCTACTCACAGAATCATCCCACTGCGTGACTGAGGTCATGCAAAGGACTGGCCTTGCTGGGGCTCTCCTGGAGGATGAAGACTGAGCCAATCTCCATCTTCATCGTCCGACACTACTATGGGTTGGGGTTCGACTGCTGGGGGGGTGGCTGAAATTGATCCAAGCAAATGCTGCTGGTGGATTCTATAAAGAGCCTTGTCGAGGGTGACGATGTTTGGTCTAGGCCACAACACAGGCTGAGAGGGTAGCACTGGTTCAGATGGCATGGGGGTGAACAGCTTGAGATGCGAATTTACGAGCCTCACGATAAGCTTCCCTGACAACTCGTACCGCATCGTTGTCTAGGGTTCTAAATTCGGAAAGCATCTTTGAAATCATCATCCCATGGGCAGTGATACATTGCACCAGGCGAGCGATTGCGGGGTAATCTCCTTAGATAGTGGGAGAAGGCTGAATTCCTGCTTCTTTCACAACAGGGAAAAAGCAGAACTCCCGCTTCTCTGCCACTTGCGGGAACTTGGTTCGGAGGTATAGGATAGCCTCCATAACAACGACCTGAATAGCCAAATCAGTGGTAGGCATGGCTCTACCCTGAAAAACCAAAGGCTGGCCATCTACTGTGGGACCTGGGCCGATGTGCACTCTTGCATCATAGCGGTGAAGGTGAGGGATGGGTGTCGACTGGAACACCAGGTAATCGGGGATAGCATTATAGCCAAAGGCTTTGGTGAGCATCTCAGTAAGAAGAGGTGGAAAGCCAGGGTGGTTGACGGCAAAGGTGCGGGTGTAAAACTTGGGAGCTTTGAGGGTGCTAGCCATGGCTGGAGTGTTATTAGCTAGGCTTCTTTGCAGGGACATGGCTGAATGAGGAGAGAGCGATACAGCTAGCGGAAAAGGGGGCTTTTATAGGCAGCTATGCTGGACATGCCAGCATGGTGTGGCCCCTTTCCCTTAATGTCGAAGGGTAGGCAGTGCAGCTGACCAAAAAGGATATGGTTGCTATTCGCTCCACGGATAACTAGGCGGGGACAACGGGGTGAGGACGTGTCGGTCCCGACTGTGCCACCTGTTGATTAACAGTGGCCATGCTGAATGCCAAGGATGGGTCAAATCCCTAAGGGTCATTACGATTTAATGGTAGCGGTAATCTAATGCTAGGATAACCTATGCCAGCCTGGCTTCCCTGATACCATCTCCTGTGGCACCCCGATCTGCATGGAGCAGGGGGCCTTCGCACGTCAGCCCAGGATAACACCTGACGCACGACAGGTCCATGATACAGCATTCCAGGTACAATAATATTCATCAAATACATGTGTATGAGATTACATCATTGATGAATACAATTATCTGGCATAGCCCTAGGCTATTTAAATGGCAGTGAAAGTCTTGGTTTGGCAGCATAACAACTCTGGCTGGGCTCCACAACTCACATGACTGGCAAGATTACGGCCTAGCACGACGGAACAAGCGAACAACTTGGGCACGACCTACAAAACTGTCATGACACGCCAGGTCAGTACATTGAATGTACTTGCAAGACAACCAAATACATAACATCCAAACAAGCAGATGACAAAGCAAGAACCAAGCGTCTGCAATAACCTATCTCATAGCAGAAGCTAAACATGGCATGATATTAACTAGAGACATGGATCAAAATAAGC
This sequence comes from Triticum urartu, assembly GCF_003073215.2. NCBI lineage: Eukaryota > Viridiplantae > Streptophyta > Magnoliopsida > Poales > Poaceae > Triticum > Triticum urartu. The sequence continues at coordinate 169,189,609 of NC_053028.1, read as the reverse complement.
ATGAACAACATCATGGCATCTACTAGCATGGAAATAGTATGGCATATCAAACTTACTTCTAACATGGCAATGGCAAAACATAGCACATCATTTCAATCATAACATGACATAATCTAAACATGACATAAATTCAATCAAGACATGGCATGGCATCAGGAAACTATGCTGAATATAAACTACCAATCAGATCCAATGCAAACATAACATGTTAACCTTATGCAAACATCTCCTGTTCTACCATGGTTCTTTAAATGTAAATAACAACTTACGACTCATGCAATGCAACCAAACTTGTGCACTGAGTCCCTCGGACTCTCTTACCAATGGGTTACCTCGTAACCAAGCGATGATCATTCACGGATCACAAACGGAACCATACTGGGTTCATCACTCACCGAGACCTCGTCTCGTGATCATATCAACACACTACCGTGATTACTCCCGACTATCTCATAGTCCAAGTCATCACATTCTTTTATTGCACATAATTCATCAACCTAGTTATTTCAGGTTTATCCTCCATTTCGACCAAGACCTGATAGTGTGACCTATTACAAACTTGTGCCCATGACCGAGGACGCAGCTATCGATAGATTTAACACACACACTCTGCAGAGGTAGCGCACTTTGCCCACAGCACGGAACCCATGGCCTCGCACTCCCATACGTGTGGACCAACGACGTTCTGACAAAACCGACCTACCGCCATGACACTCTCCCGGCCACTCCGACAAACACCCCCTTGGGGTTCAGTCCTGGGTGGCCCCGTGCCTACCAAAGACACCAACGACCACCGTCGTGGCAATACAAAATGGTCCCAAACAGGGACAAAGCACGCAAAACAACTCGGGCTCACAAGGTTCATGTCTGCCTACCTGATCAGGGTAGCGCGTGCCCGTAACCTTCCCTCGTTGGAGGCACCGGCAAGAGGCATGACAATGTACCCAGCTAGGACCTCCCATAAAGGTAAATGTGGTTGCACTGGAGAAAGCTCGATTTGGTGGCACTATGACTCGATCCCATCGATGGGAGGGGGTTTGTTATTTAGTCATATTATTAGCTTCTCCATCATCAATCCTCATGCGAGCATTTTAACATGAATGCAACAACTAACATGCAACATACAGATGCAGTAACAAAACATCAAGCTTTTCAAGACAACCATGATAGCATGCGAAACATGGCAATACCAAGTACTCGTAATACCACCAGTGCAATAGAATCATCATAACATCGATACTACTAACATTAAGCTAGAAAGAGGCATGATATTATCAGTAACAACATCTAGCTAGCATATCAATTTATTTCATTAGAACGCAAGCATGCATGGCACAAAACAAAACATATAGCACGACTGAAATAACAGCAGACGGAACAGCTAAGAAACTACTGCAACTAAACACACACACAAGGTGCAAGCAAAGTCAACATGCAAGTTCGGGGCTCATGATAAGAGGTTGGCTTGCCTGGGGGTCGACAAATACTTGGGAAGAAGTGCGGAACGATCGCGGAAAGATTTGCCAGAAACACTTCTCTCTCGGAGGGGGCTGTTTACATGCAAGGGCAAAGAGGTCATTTTCACTGTGTGAAAATATTATGAAAATGATACCAACGGAAAGTGCTCGACGAACAAAGAACGTGAGCGTTGGAATCACCTCAATCAGAGTTACGGTTGCAAAGTTGTGGCCATTCACTTTTTAGGCAGAAAAGTGGCTTAAACAATGAACGTTCACAAACTAAGCACTTTAGCGCATGAGGCTGAAAAAGAGAAAGCGTATTTCAGAAAATACGTCTCCAGAGAAGAGAAAGCGTAGTTCAGGCAATACGGTTTCAGTAATAGAAAACGTATTACACCGAATACGTTTCCAGAAACCGAAAGCGTACTCCGGCCTGGGCGTCTCCACTTACGTTGACATGGCGCCCTGCGGTCGCCGACAGGTGGGGTCACGTGGGGAGGGGCCCGCCTGGCCTGGCTTCTTCTTCCTCGCGCTCGGGCACGAGCGCGGCCAAGGGAGCGGCCCATCCTGACGGCTAGCGCCGGTGACTCCGGGCACCGTTCGCGACGTCCAACCTACCTAGACGATCAGCGGCGAGTGGCGCATCTCTGGGTGGTGGTTGCTACCGCCGCCGAGCCCTGTAGCGGCCGCAACCAAGCTCGCAGTGGGGAGGGGGTTCGGTCGGCGGTGGACATGGAGCTACAGTGGGGGAGGGGAGAGACTGAGGCTACGGGGAGACTTGCTGGACTCCGGGGGTTGCAATGGTGGTGAGGGAACGGAGAGAGGGGCACGACATCACCGGAATCAGGCGAGACCCGAGGCGGCGGCCATGGCGGCGGTGTGGGTCGGGAGAAGGCTCCAGGCTCGGGGAGAGGCTCGGGGAGGGGTTGAGGGCTGCGTGGAAGATCGAGGGTGGCTTATATAGCCACGGGGAAGGCTCGAGAAGGAGGGGGCGAGGTGGCACGCGCACGGCTACGTGTCGGCGCTCCGGCGACGAGCACGCGCGGCCAAGGGTCACGGGGAGGGGCGGAAAGGTGACGAGGGGGATGCGGACGGTGTGCAGGAGGTCACAGAGATGAGCAATGCTTGCGAACGAGAGGGAGAAGAGGACAAGAGCGAGGAAACGACGGCACACACGGGAGCGCACTGTGTTCGGCGACGGCGACGGCTCAACGAGGAAGCAAACGAAGGCGGAAAGGAGTCCAAGGGGAAGACGACATTGAGGGGAAGCTGTGTGACACGCTGGGACAAACCAAATCCGGCCGGAGCAGGGCTGCTATTGCCAATAGTGGCGAGACCACCGTTTTGGCTGGCAATGCCCGTGGTCACCAAGGGCAACACGCACTCTGTCCATCTACTTCATGCCAAACCTTGTTAATAGTGGAGTCCTTCCAAGGCTCATTAAGAATGAGGTGATGGCATGGGCAGAAGTGTAGGGAGCAGAGGGAAACAAGCTCGACAAGTTTGCTGTTGCAAACTTGGCCACATCTTGGTGATCAACACAGTGAGCTTAAGGACTAACCTTGATGTCTGGGAGGTTTAGGGTAGCAAGGACTATGGTCCTGGGAAGTTGGAGGGGATTTGGGCAAGGATTTAGCATAGTTGCAGTGCAACTGCCCAATCTAGTCCAGAAACTAAATGAGGAAGGAGCACTCAGTAGGAATGATGTATTTGAGCTAAAACTCGGCAAAGCTTGATGATTTGGTCATAGGTAGATGCTGCAAAAATATCATACCAAATGGACTTGCCAAAATGGTACTTCCTTCACAGCTATCATTTTTGCCCAAAAACTTGAGAAACATCCTCAGGGAAAATGGCTAACTGAAATGAGCAAAAGTTTTGTGGAGATAGGTTATATGGGTAGGAGAAGGCTGGGGAAAATTTTCAGCCGTAATGGAGCAAGATAAAATATACTTGCTTCACAAACTGAAAATTTTGACAGAAACCAAGAATTGCTCATGGTATCCATGAGTTGCAACCTGGTAAGAAACTTTGAAAAATTGCACAGGGAGCTAGGAAGAAGGGATTGAGCTCATCTTTAGTATCCATGGGTGATTTATCAATGTTAATCACCCTGCCAAATTGCAGCTCAATAGGAATTAGGAATAAGGAACTTCCTTTGCAAAATTTCAAAGAAGGTAGAAACTTGCATTGGATCATGTGGCCAAATTATGAGCTTTGAAGCATGGGTTTAGATGGAAATGGTGAAGATATAGCAAGTACAAGCTCCACAAATTATTTGGTATTTTTTCCTTGCTATAAAAATAGTAGTTCCTTTAGGAAGTGGCAGAAATGAAATATTTGCATTAAATAAGAAAAGCCAATTTTCCTTATTTAATTATGGCCAATATTTTTGCGAGAGCTTGTATTAGACGTAAATATCAACTCCACCAATTCTCATGAATTTAGGAGATGGCTAGCTATGCCTTTGGATTTTTATTCCTCAGAACGAAAAGAAAAGGAATAAATCCCAAATGAAAAATATTGCATAAGACTTAGCAATATTTTTGCATATCCAAGGATTAGAAGGATAGGAGGGTCTCTCGGAACAGACGGGATGATCAAAAGATCAAGGAAAATGATGACTCCTTTGTAATCACAAAGGCCATATTCAGATTCCAAAAAATTGGAATTAGGGTTTGGGAGGGTTTGGGATGATGCAAATCAGGTCTGGCCCACTGACAAAGACATGAGCAAGGTTTTTGAAAGGTTGGAAATGGCAAGAATTCTCAGAGTCATCCAGCAAACTCAGGAGAAAGATTTTGAAAATGATTGCCAGGAAGGAATAACAACACAAAAATTAATTACCCAATTTTGGGGCTGTTACAAGCAAGGATGATTGTGGTAAACTAAAAAGCAAAGACTCAAATTATACAAGACTCTCCAAGCAAAACACATATCATGTGGTGAATAAAAATATAGCCTCAAGTAAAGTTTCCGATAGACGAAGACGAAAGAGGGGATGCCTTTCGGGGACCGGGGCATCCCAAGCTTAAGCTTTTGGTTGTCCTTGAAATTTACCTTGGGGTGCCTCGGGAATCCCCAAGCTTAGGCTCTTGCCACTCCTTATTCCAAAATCCATCAAATCTTTACCCCAAAACTTGAAAACTTCACAACACAAAACTTCAACAGAAAATCTCATGAGCTCTGTTAGTATAAAAAAACAAACCACCACTTTAAGGTATTGTAATGAACTCATTCTTTATTTATATTGGTGTTAAACCTACTGTATTCCAACTTCTCTATGGTTCATACCCCCGATACTAGCCATAGATTCATCAAAATAAGCAAACAACACACGAAAAACAAAATCTGTCAAAAATAGAACAGTCTGTAGCAATCTGGAGGTTTGGAATACTTCTGTAACTCCAAAAATTCTGAGAAATTAGGACGGCCTGAGAAATTTGTATATTAATCTACTGCAAGTAGAGAGGGTATTTTATCGCTCTCTGGTAAAAAATTAAAATTAATTTCGTGAGTGTAGAAGTTTCTGTTTTTTTACAACAAGATCAAACAACTATCACCCAAGAAAGATCCTAAAGGCTTTACTTGGCACGAACACTAATTAAAACATAAAAAACACAATCATAACAGTAGCATAATTGTGCTAACACTCAAGAACAGGTAACCAAAAGCAAAAATAAATTTTATTCATTTGGTTGCCTCCCAACAAGCGCTATCGTTTTACGCCCTTAGCTAGGCATAATTTTTATTGATGCTCACAAGGATGATAATAATTGAAACACAAAGAGAGCATCATAAAACATGTGACGAACACATTTAAGTCTAACATACTTTCTCTGCATAGGAATTTTATAGGAAAACAAATTAGCAAGACAAGCAAGATCTAGCATATGCATGGAAGAAAACAATAGCAATCTCAACATGAAGAAAGGTAATTTAGTAACATGAAAATTTCTACAAGCATATTTCCCCCTCTCATAATAATTATATGTAGGATCATAATCAAATTCAACAATATAACTTTCACATAAAATATTCTCTTCATGATCCACATGCATGCAAAGTTGACACTCATCCAAAATAGTGGGATTATCATAAAATAAAGTCATGACCTCTCCGAACCCACTTTCAATATAATTGCAAACATTATTATCAATCTCATATTCATCATGGGGCTTAAATAAATTTTCAAGATCATAAGAAGAATCACCCCAATCATGATCATTGCAACAAGTAGTAGACATAGCAAAATTAGCATCCCCAAGCTCAGGGTTTTGCATATCATTAACATAATTGACATTAATAGAATTTATAATAACATCATTGCAATCATGCTTTTCATTCAAAGGTCTATAGTGAATAACTTCATAAATTTCTTCATCACAATTTTCAGATTCACGAATTTCAAGAAAAACTTCATAAAGATAATATAGTGCACACAACTCACTAGCAATTGGTTCATCATAATTGGATCTCTTAAAAAGATTAGCAAGTGGATGAGGAGCCATAAACTTTTAGCAAGTGAAGATGCAAGCAAAAAGAAGGCACATGGTAACATAAGATCGAATGGAAGAGAGGCGAAGAAAAAGGAAAATCTTTTCAAAAATCATTTTAGAAGTGGGGGAGGGGAAAACGATAGGTGTTGTGGAATTGTCACGGCAGATGTCCTAGCGAAAGGACTTAGTCATAGGGCCATCGCAACTAGGAAGCTTAAAGGGGTTAATCGGGACAAAGGACACGAGAGGTTTATACTAGTTCGGCCCCTTACGGTGAAGGTAAGGCCTACTCCAGTTGATGTTGTATTGCTAGTTTTCGATGACCAAGGAGCGAGTCCGCTAGCTTGGCTATCGATCTCTTGTTTCTTGTCCTAAGCCGCCACCGGGTCATCCCCTTATATACACGGGTTGACGCCTGGAGGCCTACAGAGTCCGGGCTGGCTCATAAAACGTGTCCGGCTCAGTGATTTCTTTTATCTGCCTTTCTTTACAAGTCTTTCTTTACATACGGTGCTTTACAATATTAGGACTTAAGCCGCCTCTGGGCTTAGGCCTTCTACAAGTCTTAATAAACTATCACCTTGAATATTACTGGGCTTCTTTTGTAACCTGCCATTGGGGTTGACCCGGCCCCTCTTGGGCGGGTCATACCTGGTAGCTATATCCCCAACATTAGGCCCCAGGTTGACTTGGGCTTTGTTCTTTGTCAATCTTCAACACTTAGATGAAATCCATCTTCCTCTATCTGAAAAAACTCTGTAACCCGCCATGACGTCATCTTCTGAAAACATGAAATCCTGCTATGACGTCATCTTCAACGGATCTTTTATCTTTTAATGTCTTCCGAGAATCAAGGTGTGCGTTTAGCTGGATAATCATTATTTTAGTATTCCTCAATTTTCGCGCCTGCCTGTTCACTTATCCCCTTATAAATAGGCTTGGCCGGTCCTTCTTCTTTCTTCTTCTTCCTTCCATCTTCTCGCTACCTCTCTGCTTCTCGAGCTCCGCCACTGCCGTAGCACTCACCGTTGCCCTCAACGTCGGCCGCTGCATCACCCTGAGCTCGTCTAGAGAACCGCAATGACTCTTCACAGTAGATCTGCATTTCGTAAGTTCCTTCTTTTTCACGCACTTAGATCTATATTAGGGTTGCGAGTTCATCGGTGTTCTCCGCTGTTCATCACGGATCTTCTTGTAGTTCTTCCTGCGCAGCCTCTTCTGATCCAAAAAGGAACACATAACTCATGCGGTAGTTGTTTTGCGTCCATTTTTGATACCAGTAGATCCCTTTTTTCTGTACGGATGCCTCATTATAACTCACGAACTCATCTGTACTAGATTTTTAGGTCTAGAATATTTTCTTTTTGGAACAGCCATTTGATCCAAAATAATAATGACAGTTTGGTAAACTTGTTTGTGCCAACACTTCGCCATTTTCTGTTTCTAGCATCCTTTGAATATCTTTAGTAATGGCGGCTTATGACTCCGGCTTTCCTTTATATGTCATTATCCCTTCTTTAAGCCGCCATGATTCATCTGTATCATGATCATGAACCTGTAACTTCATCAAATAAATTGAACCGACAAATTGCTTTCTTTTCAGCTTCCCCTTTTTCATCATGCCGTCAAAAGCACCGACAGTCTGCAACTGGGTCCCCTCCATAGTAACTGAGGATAACTTGAAAGAGTTTGTCACCATTGGATTTTTGCCAGAGAAAAACATTATGTCTTATCGTGCTCCTGACCCGGACGAGGAACGGCCTAATCCCAAAGACGGTGAAGTTATTGTCTTCACTAACCACATGAATCGGGGTTTTTCACCACCCGGCTCAAAGTTCTTCAGCGACGTTCTTTATTTTTTCAAACTTCACCCTCAAGATCTTGGACCCAATTCCATATCCAACATCTGCAATTTTCAAGTTCTCTGTGAGGTGTATCTTCAAGAAGAGCCGACTGTGGAACTCTTCAGAGAGTACTTTTATCTGAACCGCCAGAATGAGTGTACCAATGGCCCTAGCTTGGAACTCGGTGGAATCTCAATTCAGCGCCGACAGGGCGCCGTCTTTCCCTTAATAGTCTTACCGAGTCATCCCAAAGATTGGAATCAGACCTGGTTCTATTGCCAAGATATGTATCCAGCCAATGAAAAACCACTGCCGGGTTATCGCGCGGAGCGTCTGGATTCCAAGTTTGTGCTCCCTGATAAACTTACTGCTGCTGAACGCAAGAAGCTTATTCCATATATTAAAAGGATTAATGCCTTATTGGGGAATCGCTTAACCGGAGTTGACTTGATCCGTTGCTGGATCTCGTGGCGGGTCATCCCTCTAAGCCGCCGATCCAAATTGATGTATGAGTATGGCGGAGGCCCAAATGACTCTCTGCGTCACAGCTCTATACAACTAACTGAAGAAGACATTGTTGCAATGTCAACCATCCTTGTGAACTGTAAATATGAGGACTGCAGTAAGGTCGTGTTAAACCCCTTCTGCAAACTTAACTCGGCACCAGAGGTGAAAAACCCTGACCTCTTTCTCTTTTTGTGTTTTCCTCAGTAGTTTTAAATACTTGCATGACCTTTTATTCTGTTTATTTGTTTACAGGCCAAATCCGACTTCTGGAAGGACAAGTATGACCATGAAGCTTCCAAGAAGGCTAGAGCCATCGCTATAGCCGCCAGGAAGACGACCCGGAGGTCCAAGAAGAAAAGGAGCACTGCTTCAGACCTGTTAAAGCTTGCATGCCTGCAGGTCGACTCTAGAGGATCCCCGGGTACCGAGCTCGAATTCGCCCTATAGTGAGTCGTATTACAATTCACTGGCCGTCGTTTTACAACGATGACTGGGGGCCAGCCATGCCGTAGAAGAAGAGGTAACTATTTCCTCCGACTCAGCCCATTTGCCAAGACAGAAACTTTGACTGGTAACCCGGAAAGTAAGGTTTTCGCACCCTT